>NC_057727.1:49270831-49421563 GCF_004010195.1 Chiloscyllium plagiosum
GTGGGGCTGGGGTAGGTATCTGGAAAGGTGACAGGTAGATGCAGGTGGAGGTGATTGTGATAGGTCAGTGAGGAGGGTTGAGTAGTTTGATGGGAAGGAAGATGGACAGTCGGTCAGGTCTAGAGGGCGGTGCCGAATTGGAGGGTTGAATCTGGGATGAAGTGGGGGGCGGGGGGGGAGAGGAGCTGAGGAAACTGGTGAAATCAACATTGATTCCATGTTGTTGAAGGGTCCCAAGGATCTCCAGTCATCCAGTGGCTTGGATTTGGTGATGGAGGTGGATTAGGACTTGCATGTCCTTGGCGGAGTGGGAGGGAGACTTGAAGTGATCGGCCACAGGGTGGTGTAGTTGTTGGCTGCTTGTGTCCCAGAGAAGTTCCCTAAAACATTCCATGAGTTGGTATCCTGTCTCCCCAAAATAAAGGAGACCATATTGAGAGCCATGGACACAGTAGGTAAGGTGTTTAGATGCGTGAGAAAATGTCTGCCAGGTTTGAAAAGATTCTCTGGAGCCTTGGATGGAGGTGAGGGGTGAGGAAGTGTGGGCGCAGGTTTTACACCTCCTGCAGTGACAACGGAAGGTGCCAGGAGTGCAGGGTGGGTTCTGGGGGGATGTGCACCAAACAAGGGAGTCATAAAGGGAATGGTCTCTGCGGAATGCTGATGGGGTGAGGAGGGAAATATCTCTTTGGTGGTGTGGTCTGATTGTAGCTGATGGAAATGGCAGAGGATCGTGCAGTGTATCCTGAGATTAGTGGAGTGGAAGGTGAGGATGAGGGGGGGTTCTATCCTAGGTGTGGTTGGAGGGGTGGGGTTCAAGGATGGAGGTGCAGGACGTGGACGAGATACACTCAAGGATGGAGGTGCAGGACGTGGACGAGATACACTGGACGACATTGATGATCACATGGGAGGGGAAATTGTGGTCCTTGAAATAGGACAGCATGTAGGATGTCCTGGAGTGGAATTGCTTCTCCTAAGAGCAGATATGATGGAGGCAGAGGAATTGGGAGTAAAGGATTGCATTTTTACAGGAAGGTCTCCTCTATATCAGAGAAACAGGATGTCAACTTACAAATTATTTCAGGGAACATCTCTGGGACAAATGCACCAGACAACCCCACCACCCTGTGGTTGACCACTTGAACTCCCCTTCCCCCTTCCCACTACCCCAGGGACATACAGGTCCCAGACCTCATCCACACCAAGTCCAAGCAACCCGATGACCGGAGGAAGAATGCCTCATTTTCCACCTTGGAATCACCCGACATCAACATCGATTCCATTAGTTTCTAAATATCTCCTCCCCTCACCTCACCTCACCTCGATCCAACTCTCCAAGTTGGCACCACCCTGTTGACCTGTCCATCTTCCTTCCCACCTGTCTGCTCCACCCTCCCCACCGATCAATCACAAATCACCCCCCAACTAACGCCTTCCCTGTGACCTTCCCTCTAGCCCCATGCCCAACTCTCCAATTTATCTCCCAGCCCTCTTTCCAAGCCCCACCATTCCTGGTGAAGGGTTTATGCCTGAAATGTTGACTCTCCTGACTTGCTGTGCTTTTCCAGCAGCACACTGGACAATTACCAAGACGACAACCTGACCAACCAAAAATGACTTATTCAGCCCTGAGGAGAAAGAAACACAATCGAGCTAATTGGTGAAACCACTGTTGCACCTAAGTCAGGTGCATTTGTGGAGTGGGAGTAGAAAAACATAACTAGTTTATAGGATAAATCAAATGTTCGGGAGATTTTTCATTTGGAGTTTATAACAACAGTCTCTTCACTCTTGTAAGACTACTTCATCACTGATGCCAATTCACACAGGACGGGAAGCTGATGGACTGATGGTCCAATGAAATCTTGCTCAACTATGCCTCTGTATGTAGTGCTCATGACTAATAACTTCCTATCAGTTTGCAACAGTATGGTACCCAGTCCCCCTGTATCTGAAGCACCCAATATCTGCTTGTGTTATTCATACACAGGTCTAGTCTTGATTCAAGTGGAAGGTCAGCTGGTGGACGTGTCACTGTCTGTTCAGCATGTCGGTCAGAAGGACTTCACAAATACAAACAGCACATCAGCTTTCCCAGTCAGCAGGTGAGTTCCCTATCACCCCGGCACAAACTACTGGGAGAGACTGCTCATTAACTATTAAGTGAAAGAAAGGAAATCGGATTTAAAATGGTTGGATGCAAACTAATCACTGCTGTATGAGTTGGCGAAACCATGACGTTTTCATGCACATGGTCTGACCAAGTTACAGGCCAGCACAGCCCTACCTACCAGAAATACTGAAATTCCATCCAGGGAGCAGCAAGACTACTATTACTGGGGACTATTACTCATTGTTATCCTCATTAACACCAAACCTCACCTCATTAATAGGTATGTCAGCAACTAGGCCCCAAGACTTCTTAACAGAATGGGTACTTGATGACTCTAGATTGCCACTTGCTACTGTGAACTTCCACCTTAGACACCCATCAGCATTATCTCAGGGCTCACACCATGGGAAACACCATATGCACCCAATGCCCACTGACCTTTGTATCTGACACATACCAACCTATCCATATCATTATGATACATCTCCAGTCCATTTAAAATACTCTTCCACATTTCAATGCTACACTTTTAGCATGCACCAGCCCTTTTCATGGCAACACTGCTGATAGGAAACTTTGCACACGAGGAGAGGCATTGAACTCACATATTAGATTCAACAGACACACCGCATGAACCAAATGAGCTGATTATTGCCTTTTTTTTGTTGAATTGAGACAGAGGGAGAGATTTAATGCTGTGAAAATGGCTGGCACAGCACTTCATGCTTGTGAAGATGGAAGAAATGTGGTGAGCTGCCCAACTGAGTGGGTAGACAGCAAAGAAGCCATGCAGAGATCATAGTGGGGCTATTGGCCCATTGAGTCGACACTGATGTTCCAAAGGTCATCTCCCTAGAGTCTCCGACCCTATTCCCTATAACCCCACATTTATCATAGCTAATCCACCAAACCAATACAATTTGGATGGTGGGAGGAAATTGGAGCACCCGGTGGAAACCCATGGAAACATGGGAGCACGTGCAAATTCCAGACAGATAGTAACCCAAGGCTGGAATCAAACCCAGGTCCCTGGTACTGTCAAGCAGCAGTGCTAACCACTGAGCCACCATGTCACCTATTGACATGAAAAGTTAAATGTCTCTGAGAGTTTGAAAACAGCATGGTTTTTCTGAACTGGTGGGTGAAGGCCAGAGAAAGAGAGAGTGTTTCTATAAATTAAGGGAATATTGAAGGGGAGGGAGCTACATATGGATACTGGGTGAAAGGGGGATTGAATTCTTACAGTGAGAATGAATATTGTACCAGTTTTTTGGGGGAAGCAGTGGAAATTAGTCCATCTCCAGATTATTACTTTAAAAATATACAAATTCGGAAGTACTCATGGTGGATCTTGGCCAGATCTCTCAGCTGCTCATTGCAGGTCTCAGCCTGGTCTCTTTGTGGGTCTTAGCCCGGTCACTGGGCAGCTCACAGCCTGGCCTCTTTGCAGTCGTGGCAAGTCTCAGTCTGGTCTCTCAGCAGCTCATGATGAGTCTCAGCCTAGTCTGTCCACAGATCTTGTCCCAGTCTCTCAGCATCTCTCAGCCTGGCCTCTTGGTGGTCTGTGGCAGGTCTTGGCGTGGTCTCTTAGCTCAGTCTCACAGCGGCTTGTGGCTGTTTTTCACCCTGGCATATAAGTGAGTCCTGCCCGGGCATGCTCCTGAAGCACTGGGGAGATCGGAGAGGTGGCAGCTTCAGCAGCAGCCTCAGTATCTGCGGCAGCGGTAATGTTGAGATCAGACAGCTGAGGTCTCCCAGAGAGCAAGATAAGCAGAGGACTCTTCAAAGTCTGTTAACTTTCAACTTATTTCTTTATTTTCCTATTTTAAATTAAGAAAGGCTGTAATGATAACTATTCCCTTATTTCTTTATTTTTCTGCTTATTTTCTGTTTTCTTACTACTTTGTACCTACATTTTTTGTACCTAGGTACCGTGGTACCTGAGATGGTACCTTCTGTAGGGGCATTAAACACTTTTCTCGATATTCCTGTACTTGAGTACACGTGACAACAAAATCTAAATAAAAACTGAATTTTTTTTTTAAAGTACATAACCAGCTCACCATTTTAAAAAGTAATTTGTCTTTAACATCAAATGCAAAGATGAATCGAACAAAGCAATATTCGATGTATTAGGAAGAATGCATTGTATAAAATGTCACATGAGATAAAATCATATATTATTATTTGGAGAGGAGTCTAGCAAGCTGAAATTTTTCACAAAATCCCTTTAAATCCCCCAGAGTTTTTAATGAGTTTAATGTCTTTGGGATCAATCTTCATTTAATTTGACAAAACCAGCTGCAGGAGAATGATGAGATTAGTCGCATTAACTGCTCCAAAAATCCTCTGAATAATTTAACTCTTAACTTACTATATACTCAAGTTACAAAGAGTTCCAAGTAATCATTTTCTCATCACCTGCCCCTACTTGCTGCTTCCCTCAGTGATCCCACTTGCCACCTCAATGCCTTGCCACACCCGAGCCCTCACTCACATGAAAAGAGGGAAGGTGCGAGCACAGATGCGGGCCAGAGCAAAGACGAAAGCTTGACTTTGGCATTGGGCTCCACCAACCACTAAAGTGAATTTCAGTTGACATTTCACCCTGTTTATGATGCTGGGGTTAGCTCTCGACTATTAATTTCGTGTTATGAATTGGTTTGGAGGTGTACCAGTTTTATTTTATTAAAATGGCAGCAAATCTAATTTAACCATCAGAATGCGCACCACTCTAATAATTTAGCATATGGCACTTGATGTACTTCAGGAGGCAGCACTGCCAACTATTATGTTCCCTGCCACAATAGGTTGGATTAGGTTTCCTGTCTAATATGGGCAAGGCCAGCATTTATTGACCCTTCCCAGTAGCCCTTGAGAAATTGCTGATGAGTTACCTTCTTCATCCCAACTAAATGAGTTGCTAGGCGATTTATCTCAGCAGTTAAAAGTCAACTGCATTGCTCTGGGTCTGGAGTCTGTTATGACAATATGGGGAGGTATGGGCTTCCCTCTTTTTAACTTCCCTGCTGCAAGAAGAAGTTAAGTTCATTTGTTGCACAATGCTTTATATCTCTCCAATTAAAATGCACAACTCATTTTTTACCCATGCAGTATGGAGCTAATTACAAGATTTCTTTGAGTGAAAGAGCAATTTCATGATTTCAACTACCCAAGCAAAATAATAAAGCTGGAACATCAAACATACACATAAACACCATACAAACTTCTAAAGAAATGTATAAAAGGAAGATGAAAGGTGCGTGTAGTCCTTGAACTCACATTTCAACTTGAGACCACACTTGTTTAGTTGGAATCTTGCATTGAGATCATTTATTTCAGTTATCCTTTAGATTCTAGGTGCTTTGATGTTTCATTTTAAACTATATTGTTATTGGGACCCCTTTTAAAAAAAACTGAAAGACCAACAGAGAGCTTCTTCAAGCTGGTTTCCACTCTGTGTCAAAAATACATATTCTGTTTTCTCTCTCTCTCTCTCTCTCTCTCTGTGTGTTTAAAGCACCTTCTCGTAATGTTTGTACATTTCCATATTTCCTTCATTGTCTTTAAGCTTAATAGTCATACATGCTACTGTCTCTTCAATGTAAGGAATGTTCTTAAAAAGATGTGAAACTAAAATAGATGAAGGTCTTTCCATACCTTCCCAGGTGGCATCTTTGCCTTTGAATAAACTGTTATATTCAGTCTGCCTGTTTGTTGTCTAATCCACTTTGAAAATGGCCATTTGTAGTCAGCTGATGCCTGTGGTATTTTTATCTAAGACAATATTTTTGGTTACCTTTTCAAAATCACAAAAATCCACACAAGTCTGGGCATTAACACAGATGATGGAATTAAGAAAATCAACAGTTCACCTTTTACATTGTCACAGCAAGTTGCCTATAAGCCAGGCTGGGCATGGGGTAACCTTCCATAAAGAGCATGACTGAACCAAAATGGTACTTGCATTGACATTCCAGATTTACGTAATTTCAATTCTCCAGATACTGTGGTGAAATGTGAACTCATATCTCTGGATCATTCACCCAGAAATTGATTTGATGGTCCAGTAAATTAATTATTATGCTCCTGGACCTGAAGTGCACTCTAATCCTCATTTGATCACTTAATTGGAAGAAGAATGTTTCAGCTTAAAGTTATTCATTTGGCTAATTGTACCAATGTTTATTTTGCAAGAAAAGCCCAATTGTTAATACCAATGAAAGTTCGACAAATTCATAAACATTATAATAACATATAGTAACTGGGTCAAAAGAGCCAATTGTTAGCATTGTATTTTAGTCAACAGGTCACTGACTTGTTTGTAGAACTGCTATTTTATGTTCTGTACACTCTGCATCAATGTGTTGCACAAAGCGACAACTAAATAACCTTCTAGAATTTTTGCTAATTGAGTTGCCTTTAGACTTGTCTATCCTTGCAAACTACCAACCAATCTCCAATCTCACTTTCCTCTCCAACATCCTCGAACATTATGTCACCTTCCAAATCAAATTCAAGCCAGTCATTCCTACAATTCCATGATTGAATCTGGTTTCAATGTCATTGCAGTGACAAAACACTTTTTAAAATATTACGAACAACATCTTACACAGCCATGGCAACATTAGCCAAATCGCCCCTTCATAAATTGGTTGGAGCCTTTGACAAAGACCGTTTTCCTCTAATACCTCTTCATCATCATTTGGATGTGTTGGACTGCCCTTTATGTGCTTTATTCGTTACTTAAATTGTAATCATGAAGTCACTTACCACAGCTTCTCTTTCCAATCTCAGAAAGTTAATTTTGTATTTGCCAAGGATGCATTTTTGGTCCTGTCCCATTTCCCCTTGCCTTGGCACCTCTTCATATCAACCAAAATTGAGTCAGGTTTCTCACATACACTGAAGACATCCTAGCTGTGCCATTTTTGTGAATTCCATCGTCCCTAACAAAATTCCTTACCTAACATTCTCCATAAAGCTCTCTGCCTCTTACATGCATGATAAAGATGATAACATATTAACGTGTGTATTTTAAGATGGGAGACTTCAAGGTTCCTGCCTTTAGTTCTGTGAACATAGTTTGTTTCTTACAAACGGTCAGAAAATGAGTTCAAGCATAATTTCCAAGAAAGCATGCAACTTAAGAAAAACAATTGGGCTATAAGGAGGTTTCAGTTGTTAACAGTAGCTTCATAGCTTTGAGCAGGAGGACAATCTTTTTTTGTGAAAGCCAGGCTTTCAGACTTTTAAATAAGTTTTCAAAATGTTTTGATAGTTTCAGTAAATAGAGTCCAGGGAGTATTATTGGGTAATAATAGTGTGGATGGGCATCTCCGTGAGAAACAGTAGAAATAATGACATCTAGTAAATGCATAAATAACTGCCAAAAGAAATTACTTCCAAATTAACCAATTAAGAAAGAAATTAAACAGTGAAGATGGGAGTTATACTTCACTGGGGTTGAGTGTCTGTAAAGGATATTGTTGAGCAAAGAGTTCAATTTCTCTTTTTGCTCTTCAAGTTGGGATCTTTCCAAATTGTCTTTTATGTTTTGTTGTTCTCACTTTTGTGTAATAAACTTGTGTTCATTTGTTAAAAGAACATTGACAGTCTCATGGGAGTATGTTCAGTCACTGACCACCACAGAAGTGAAACTGCAAAAAAAAATTAGATCCATTGAGGTTGGTCTCACTTTTGATCTGACCCATTTGGTATCACCATCAATTGGGATCAGAATGCAAGATTGCCATTTAAAGCTACCATTTGTCTGCTCTAATATCTCATTCCTGAAGAAGGGCTCATGCCCGAAACATCGATTCTCCTGCTCCTTGGATGCTGCCTGATCTGCTGTGCTTTTCCAGTAATACACTTTCAGCTCTGATCTCCAGCATCTGCAGTCCTCACTTTCTCCTAATATCTCATATACCTCAGTCCAAAATTTCATTTGATAATTAGGTTAGATTCCCTTCAGTGGGGAAACAGGCCCTTCGGCCCAACAAGTCCACATCGACTCTCCGAAGAGTAACCCACACAGATGCATTTCCCTCTGATTAATGCACCTAACGCCATGGGCAATTTAGATTGGCCAATTCACATGACCTGCACATCTTTGGACTGTGGGAGGAAACAGGAGCACCCGGAGGAAACCCACACAGACACGGGGAGAATGTGCAAACTCCACATAGACACATAGTGCCCCACTAAAACACCACAATACATTTTACTACATTAAAAGATGTTATAGAAATACAACTTGTTGTTATTGATGATACATTTTAATATAAAAGCTGCTTTGCAACATTCCTGTAATATTATCTGGGATCTTTAATCTAATTTCTACATATATACATCTTTCTACTCTCTAATTCTCAGCATTATATATTTAATGCTTAATTCATCACTATCCAGTTCTGTTGACAAAATATTTAGTCCTTCAATGACAGTGGCAAAGATGTATGTCAAAGTGATCTTAAACTAAATTTTTCACATATTATCAACAACATTGAGCTATATTGCAGGCAGATAGCAAGGTACAACAATTGTTCCCTTATCTGACTTATTTTATAAATTGAGATTTTTGGAGAGAGAAAGGAAACTCTAATGAGTCTTTTTAATGTCATCACTATGCCTATAAACAACTCTTGTTCTCACACCATCAGCAGAGATTTGTAACCAAATCCCTCTTTATAATTGATATAGAAGACACAGTCAATGTATTCAATCATTCCATGTCCTCACTCTGAGAACTTAATCCGTTTCTCATTTCCTGTCTCTAACCTGCAGGCAAAAAAAAATCCCTGCCAATTCCAACAGTATTGTCAGAATTAGAATTGCTCATGAAATGTGCTCATGAAATGTGCAGATATCTGGAAAATTTGTTTCAAAGACAGACCTTTCAGGCCCTCAACTACATTGCCAACTTGATGTTACAGATGCAAAACTGACAAATGACTACATCATTTCAGATTACAGAATCAAATATTGCACCAACGATTCGGTTATCTTCCAAGCACTTGTCAGCAACCCTGCTGTGTTCCCTGTCAGCACTGTGGAAAATTTGATCTTACCATGTTACATCGCTTTTTCTTTAAATTTCATTTATTTGTATTTCCACTTGATTCAACAATTTAAATGAAATAATGGCACATACTGCAGAGATAGTGAACACATTTATCCTTAAGAAGCATTTAAGAGCTTTCCTTTCAGCCCCTGTTTATTTCATCTGAGGACTGACAAAATATTTCAGTGCAACTGACTTCCCCTCCATTACAGTGCAAGCGAAATTGCATGGCAGAAATACACACTGAACATAAACAATATGTTTGGTTTAAAAACCAAGTGATGGTACACAATATTTCCAATCATAAATCTTTCTTTTAATTCACTTAACTTCTGTGACAAGAAAAAAAAAACACAGCCCATCAATGGATGCTCATGGGTTTGCAATTATGCTTCTTAGAAAGGAAAATCTTCTGGCTTTGGGTTAATGTATAAAGGCAGATTTTCCAATTTGTGCAACATGAACATACGTAAAACTACACGTGTGGAATATGAACTATAATTTCTTTAAAAAGTGTTTCGAGAAACTCATTTATATGCCATGACTTTGGACTGCTAAAAATCATAAGCACATCTAAGTACACAATCAAACATTAAACATTTCATGAAGAAAATGGCTATAAAAAGACATTAATTTTGCAAATCACAATTTTTTTTTTCACACAAGCTAATAAAATTGATTATAAAATAATCTGAATACAAAATGAATAAGAAACACTCAGTGAATAGTTATTTATTGAAACAGAACACAATTTTACTCCTTTATAGAAACAACTGCTTCCTCCAAGCTAGGATCTGACCTGGCAAAAGTGAGGACTGCAGATGCTGGGAACCAGAGTTGAGATCAGTCTGGTGCTGGAAAAGCACACCAGGTCAGGCTGTATCCAAGGAGCAGGAAAATTGACATTTCGGGCAAAAGCCCTTCATCAGGAATTTGATGAAGGGCTTTTGCCCAATACGTCGATTTTCCTGCTCCTCGGAAGCTGACTGAACTGCTGTGTTTTTCCAGCACCACACTGATCTAAACCCGAGGATCTGACCTGGCTGAACCATGAAACTACAGGAAGAGTTTAAATTATATCCAGGAGCATTCTCACCATCTGGAGAAACTGACTTGATCTCAAAACTTTCTATGCATTACATTTCTTATATTAAAGCAATTCTCAAAATCTAATGGATTTGGTGGGGTAAATGACATTTTCTGAACTATATTCATTTGAATAGATTTAATTCTATATGCAACTTTACAAATGAAGGTCAATTTTGACTTGGAAAGTAACTCTTTACATGAATAAAGGAAAAACACAAGAAAGGAGTGATTGCTGCGTAAATACGAAATAATCAAGTGAATTCTGAAATTCCTCTCCAGTTGAGCTTGGTAAATAATCATTGATGTTGTTGAAGTGATCTTTTCTGGAAAATAAGCTGCCCTGATATCAGGTAAAATCTATCGTCACACACTTCAGAAAAGAAAACACTGATTTTGACTTCAAAGTTTAATATGAGTTAAATAAATAATTATGGTTCTAGACCTAGCTTTTGTTTCTTGAACACAATTGTTCCTTTTGTTATTTGACCTCTTCTGCTTACCCGTTGATTACAGACCTGATTAAGTCAGAGACTGGATCACTTTTTCTCCTCCACCGCTGTTCTCTAATTTCTGAAAAATTGTTACCTCTCTTTGTCAATCAAAGAGACCTGGGAGTGCAAGTTCATAGTTCCTTGAAAGTGGAGTCTCAGGTAGATAGCATAGAGAATAAGGTGTTTAGTGGTCTTTTGTTGATCAGAGCATTGAGTATAGGAGTTGGGACGTCATGTTGCTGCTGGACAGAACGTTGATTAGGATAGTTTTGGAATATTGTGTTTAATTCTGGTGTTGTGAAACTTGAAAGGGTTCAGAAAAGATTTACAAGGGTGTTACCAGGGTTCATGAGTCTAAATAGGCTGGGACTGTTTTCTCTTGAACATTGGAAGCTGAGGGGTGACCTTATAGAGGTTTATAAAATTATGAGGAGCATGGATGGGGTAAACAGTCAAGGTTTTTTCCCTGAGATGGGGGATTCCAGAACTAGAGGGCATAGATTTAGGGTGAGAGGGGAAAGATTTGAAAAGGACCTAAGTGCCGACTTTTTCACGCAAAGGCTGGTGCGTGTGTGAAATGAGCCACCTGAGAAAGGTACAATTACAACATTTAAAAAGGTATCTGGATGGTTACATGAAAAGCAAGGGCTCAGAGGGATATGGGCCAAATGCTGGCAATGGGACTAGATTAATGTAGGATATCTGGCCGGCATGGACGAATTGGACTGAAGGGTCTGTTTCCTCTTGGCTCAAAGAATTTTTGAATGATTACAGAACAATTCAGTTTCCGACTTCGCCGTAAGCCAATTTCAAACAGTTTTTTTTTGTACAACTCCTGTCTGTGCACAAGCAGGACAGTGAACTTCCTGTGGCTGGTCATTTTACCTCAGCGTTCCGCTTGTATGCCCACATGTCTGTCCTTGGCATGTTTTACAGCCTTCTGGGCTTAATACTGAGTTCAACACCTTTAAATTGTGAACTATTTCTTTCTTTTAGCTTGCTATCATGTCTTACCCTTCCCCCATCCCACTTACTGTCCTTTCAAGTCTGGTAGAAGAAACACCATTATTCTGCCATTCTCACATTCCAAGCACTTTATGTAAACTACTAATAGCCTTTCTCCATCCACTACCTCCACCATCACCCCACCAAACTATAGCATAAATGCTGTCTATCCACACTTCACTTCAGCTCTGATGAAGTCATCTCGACTCAAAACATTAGTTTGCTCTCTCTCCATGGATGCTGCCTGACCTGCTGCGATCTCCAGCATTTACTATTTTCAATTGTTACTTTTTTCCAGTTCTTCATTCATCATAGGCAAGGCAAACAGTCATTTTTCACCCCTAAATGTAACAGTGAAGGTCATAGAAGGAGGCCATTTTACCAATCACATCTGTGGTGTTAAGCAGTGCATTCTGGGATTTTCACTTGGCCAAGATGAAGGTATAGCAATATATGTCCAAAGCGGGATGTTGCATGGTGTGAAGGTCACCACACAGCTTCTGAATTGAGGAAATGCGATT
The DNA here is from genome assembly GCF_004010195.1 of Chiloscyllium plagiosum. NCBI lineage: Eukaryota > Metazoa > Chordata > Chondrichthyes > Orectolobiformes > Hemiscylliidae > Chiloscyllium > Chiloscyllium plagiosum. The sequence continues at coordinate 49,283,120 of NC_057727.1, forward strand.
AGAATGGAACATTGTTTAATGACCTCAATTCTGACCTTATGATGGAGACAAGACCATTGATAATGCTGTTGAAATGCTCCGGGCACAGCATTGAGGAACTTCTGCAGCTCATCTCCTAGAGCTGAGATGATTGCAGGTCTCCAAGAGACTGCATTAGGCATGACTCCATCCTAGTGGAGACCTTTCCCTCTGATAACTACAACTTTAGTTTTTCCACGGTCTTCATTCAGTCAAACACTACCTTAATGTCAAGGGCAGTCACCCTCAGCAACCCCAACTACAGAATATGAATGTAAGGAATGTACATCAATGTGAAACTGGCTGTTTACATCTACTGTCATGCTAACAAACAAAATGTACAAGTCAAGCTATCTATATACAAACAGTGGACCACATTACTTATTGAGTATACATGGAAGCATACTGACATGCGAAGAACTGCCATGGAAATTGTGGGGGAAAAAACTTCACTTTTTTCGCTGAAGTTGTCATTATTCATTTATCTGTTTAAACGGTCTGGTCTGATGAAAGACTTCTGAATCCTACAGACGGCCAAGGTTAGACAGGCATATCGTATATCGACTCCATCATCTAGTTCATATAACCACTCATGCTCATTTGCATACACAAAGAAAACAGTCAATCCAATCTCTTACTTAATCAATCCATCATTAGCTTTTGTGCAAAATCCAGATACAGGTCATTGCTATTAACTTATATTGGCATGTTTGACTCTACATATCTTCAACTGTCATTAATCAAACTGTCTTTCTGAAGAAAGGAAAAGAGTATTTATTTGTAATACCAGGCAGTGCTAATTGTTATAAAGGAAACTATAATTACCTATTTACTAATGGCTTAACCTTGTAAATTAAACTTTAAATCTATTGATCAGAATCGGGGTGGGGCAGACATTGCAGGTAACATTTTAACCCTTGCTTTCTGTTAGCAAATGAGAATGAGAGGGACCTGGAGACAATCATCAACACTGAAAGGAGCAGGAAAATGAGAGGGAGCAGACACCAGATGAAAGAGTATGAGGAGAAGAGAAGGAATTCTAAGACTCACATCACATCGTTGTTGAGTAGCTGCTGTTTGAGGCTGTGTTTCAACTTCTGAAAATGTTTCTTTCTCAAGTAGCAGATAGAAAGAATTTGTTGGCATATGAGAGGGAGCTTACTTATGAGCAAAGGGCAACAATTATTTTTTAACTTTCTACTAATATCCAGCTGGAACTATCAGTACAAAAGTGATGTTAAAGTAAGTTAAAGATATTAAAGTTACAATAAGCAAAGTGATCTGAAAGCATACATTAAGGTATGGCAAGAGGCTCAACCCAAGCAGAACATCCCGTCTTCATGGCATGCAAGGAATCATGGACACCTAGAAGACCCAAAGTGCAGGAAGTGTCACTAGCTGCATAGACTTGAGCTCCAGGTTTCTGAGATTAAGAGTGGCCATTGTCAATCAGCTATATCCATGAGGCAGAAACAGTGTGGATAATATGTTCAGAGGATTATTCAGACCACCACTGGGGCAAGCAGGCAGATGAGTAATAGTGACTTCCAGGCTACCTAATGGAAACATACAGGTAGTGCAGGAGACTCCAGTGGGTCTAGGTCAAGCAGCAGCCTTGGATATTAGTGAAGACAACAGATCTTTGGAGGAGTGCAGCAAAAGCCAAGCCCATGGGTGACCCAGGTGTACAATAGAGGAGGAAGATGATTGAATATTTGGAGCTAGGTATAAAATTAGCAAGCAGCATATCTATAGCAATAAACTCTAGATTACAGTCTGTGCTATATGCAAGTGAGTATAGATATAAAATCAAAAAAATGAGAAAACAATGTGTGGCTGCAAAGATGGTGCAGGAGGGATGCTTTCAGATTCCAGGGAGACGAGGTGGCTTGAGGGGAGATGGTACCAATATAAACTAGATGTGATGCATTTGAACAGAGCCAGGACTAAGCTCCTGACATTTTGTTCATGCTGTAGGTAGTAGGAGGGATATATAAACTATATCAGCAGGGTGTGGGATCCAGTTAAGAATATTAGAAAGTAATATCAGGTATATTCTATCAGGAAAGGCAGACAACACTAAAGTAGAGAACAGCAGGTTAAGACATAGGAACTAATGAAGTTGGAATCAGGGTTTAACTACATTCATGTGAATACATAGAGTATACTTCATAAGGTTGTTGAGGGAAAGGCATAATTGTGATATTATGATGTCGGGGTGGTCATAGCGACCTGGCTGAAGGAAAGGCAGGTAAGGGTGTTCAACATTCCTGGTTCCATGGTGTTCAGAAACGATAGGAATGGGAAAAAATTCTGGTATTTTTGGTATAGGATAGCATTACAGTACCTGAGAAAGCAATTTCAGAGGGTTCAAGCTATGAATTTATTTGGCTAGAGTTAAGGAATAAGAAGGGTAGAATTAATTGCTCACTGTAGTATATAGACCACCAGCTGGTGGGAAGAATACAGAGCAATAGTCTCTGGTGTTGGTGGTGGTGATAATAGTAATAGTAGTAGTAGTAGTAGTAGTATGAGACCATGAAGGACAAGCATTCCCAGACTGGTCCAGGAGAATTTCTGACAATCCATTTCAAGCTGAAAACAGGCACTATTATACTTGGCTCTTGGGAATGTGGTAATCCCAGTCGGTCAGTGACAGTGTGGGAACATTTATCAGATCATTGGATTATGAGAGTTAGGATGATGGTGTAAAATGATATTATTCTTATTCTGAATTGACCAATCAACTACTGGAGAGGAGACTTCAATGGAACAAATAACAGCTGAACAATGAGCTTCCTTCTAAGATGAGATGGTTTGGGTACAGTCAAGCTATGCTTTTTCAGAAGGGAAAGGTATGATAACCAAATTCAGAAGCTTTGCATCAGTCACTTCTCCTAATACTGTCATGAGCAGATGCATCTGGGACAGCAAATTGCAGAAGATTCAGTCAGCTATGTTTTTTTTACTATTGATGGTTCCCTCACCACATGCTGCAGATCCGGTTTAGCTGCTCTTTCCTTCATTATTTGACCAACTCGACCAGCAGTGTTTCTGCTGTGTCGGTTAGTAATGGACTTTGAAGATTATCAAGTTTCCCTACAGCGTGGAAACAGGCCCTTCAATAAGTCCACACCGACCGTCCGAAAAGTAACCCACCCAGACCCAATCCCCTACATTTACCGCTGACGAATGGGTAATTCAGCATGGCCAATTCACCTAACCTGGAGTTATCTTTCGACTGTGGGACGAAACCGGAGCAACCAGAGGAAACCCACACAGACACGGGGAGAATGTGCAAACTCCACACAGACAGTCACCCAAGGTTGGAATTGAACCCGGGTCCCTGGTGCTGTGAGGCAGCAGTGCTAACCACTGAGTCACCGTGTCACCCCACCTGGAGTAGATTCTGTTCCCTTGCTATCCACGTGTTGCTCAACATGGAGGAGCACTGATTCAACAGCAGCAACTTTTATAGGTGCGCCATTAAGAGCATTCTGTCTGGATGTATCCTTACCTGGTATGGCAACTGTACCATTCAAGATCGGAGACGGTTACAGAGAGTGGAGAACTTGGCCCAGACAATCACAAAAGCCAACCTTCCAACTATAGACTCCATCTACCAGGCCCGCTGTCAAGGAAAGGCAGCCAGCATTCTCAAAGATCCATCCCATCCTGGCAATGCTTTTCTACCATCGGAGAGAAGGTACAAAAGCCTGAACACATGCACCAGCCGGTTGCGAAACTGCTGTTGCTAGAATACTGAATGGACTCACAACCTCTGAACATTCGCCTGCACCTGTGCTTTATGTTTTTGCCGTTGTTTACATATTATTTACTTATCTATGCTACTTAACTCTGTGATCTGCCTGTATTGCTCGCAAAACAGAGCTTTTCACTATGCCTTGGTACACATGACAATAAATTCAATTCAAGGCTGGAGAGGGGCTGTATCCACATATTGTATATATTCAGCAGGCCTATGTTTGACCTAATGGATTGAGACTTCATGGAGTCCAGAGTCAATGTTGAGTACACCCAGGGCAATACCCTCCTGATTATAGCACATTGCTGCCACAGCTGGATCTGTTGGGACATGTTATATCAAGGAATGGTGATGGTGCTAACTGGAGCTGTCTTTTTTTTAATATCCAATCATGGAATGTTGGATGATTCCAGAAATACAAATATGTCACACTGTTGCTTGACTAGTCTATGAGACAGCTCTCCCAGTAGTAGTCGCAGCCTCCATTTTATAACTGAGCACTTTGCAGGGCTGACAGATCAATGATTGCCAGTGTCATTTCCAATGCCTTAGTAGACCTTACGTGGTTGGTCCAATTTCTTCTTTTTTTGACTTTCGACATATTAATACAACTGAGTGGGTTGCTAGGCTATTTAGAAGGCAATTAAGAGTCAACCGCATTGCTGGATTATCATCTATTGTGCTGCATACCACTATAGGAAGGGAATGTAGGATAAGACCATCTTGGAGAACGTGAAGACAACATTTACAAGAATGGTCCCAAGGCTGAAATACTCCAGTTAAGAGGAATCACTGCATAGCTTGGGATTGCTTTCCTTGGAGAGGAAGAGTTAGAAGGAGAATCAATAGGAGGTTTCAAAATCAGAAGGGGTTCTGGGTAGAGCAGATATAGGGAAACTGTTCCCACTTGTAAAATGTTTGAGAACAGAGGGCACACTTTTGAAACATGTTACACATGAAACAAAACTGACAAGAGAAAAGCCTTTTCACACAGCGTCACTTCCTGAAAATGTGGTGAAGGTAGTTTTAATTGAGGCATTTAAGAGGATATTCAATAATGATTGAATTTGAAGTCAAGTATTGGATTTTAGGGGAAACAATAGGTGATTGGCACTCAGTTAAAATGCTGAGGGACTCAGTACAGGCGGCACGGTTGCTCAGTGGTCAGCACTGCTGCCTCACAGCACCAGGGACCCAGGTTCAATTCCAACCTCGGGCAACTGTCTGTGTGGACTTTGCACATTGTCCTCATGTCTACGTGGGTTTCCTCCAGGTGCTCCGGTTTCCTCCCACAGTCCAACGATGTGCAGGTCAGGTGAATTGGCCATGGGGAATTGCCCACAGTGTTTGGTGCATTAGTCAGAGGAAAATGGGTCTGGCTGGGTTACTCTTCGGAGGGTCGGTATGGACTTGTTGGGACGAAGGGCCTTTTTCCACACTGTAGGGGAATTTAATCTAATAATGGGTCAAATTACCTCCTTCTACACAGTGACAAATGTGAGATTCTGTAATTGCCCTCCCTATAACTTCTGCGAGCTGACTAGTTTAGAATTTTACTTTCTGTGCTAAGCAGACTCTTGATCATAGCTATACAAAATTGATGTGGCTCTTTAGAGAAATGGGAAGTCATAAGAACTCAAGTAGAATTTCTACCTGGGCCTCATCAAAACCAGCCCTGTCTCCCTCTCAAACCAAACTACTAGGAGAGAGGATGGTAGCCAGAAGAGATCCAGAAAGCTAAACTTAATTATTATCTTTTGGGCAGAGAGGACTTTAACTACAGAAAACTGCCTTGCGCTTGACATATAATTTATATAGTAAATTTTCTTTTCAGACACTCATGGAACATAATATTTTAGCCCTTGTCACTAATCGTTGCAATATATTACTAGGAGAGGGACGCAGTTGTCCCAACGTCTCTGTCATTAACAGTTATATATTCATTGATTATGTTACTCAGCAAGCAACCCAGCAGTTTATTGCATTCAGTAAATCAAGAAATTTGATTTTATGTTGTTAAACATTACCATGAACATTACTGTTTGACAGTAATACCCAGATGATTCAGCAATTCCTTCAGATTAAAGATCAAGCTATGTTTATCTCATCCGATCGCCTTCTCAGCCTCCTTTCTCCCACTCCCACCCACTTACTTATCTCTCAGCCCCCAATGCCCCCCCACCACTCCCACATTCATGATGAAGGGTTTATTGCAGAAATGTTGACTCACCTGCTCCTCAGATGCTGCCTGACCTGCTGCGCTTTTCTTGTGCCACATTTTACGATTCAGCTGATTGACATATGACTCTAGGCTATACAGTCATAGGGTCATAGACATGTACAGCACGGATATCCCAACCCAAACTAGTGCCACCTGCCAGCACTCAGCCCATATCCCTCCAAACTCTTCCTATTCATATACCCATCCAGATGCCTTTTAAATGTTGCAATTGTACTAGCCTCCACCACTTCCTCTGGCAGCTCATTCCATACATGTACCACCCTCTGCATGAAAAAGTTGCCCCTTAGGTCTCTTGTATATCTTTCCCCTCTCACCCCTCTCGCCCTCTAGTTCGGGACTGCCCCACCCAGGGAAGAGACTTTGTCTATTTATCCTATAAGGTCACCCCTCATGATTTTATAAAACTCAATCTCCAATGCTCCAGGGAAAACAGACCTTAAATGATTTGTAAGTTGTTACAAACCAAATTCTTATAAACCAAGAATTCTATCAAACATTGGCTTTTGACTGTGACAATGAATGGGCAATAAATGCAGTTAGCAAGATTTGAGAAGATGTATAGCTCAGGTTGAGGTTCTGGATGTAGGTTTGCTCACTGAGCTGAAAGATTCATTTTCAGACATTTCGTCACCATACTAGGTAACATCTTCAGTTAGCCTCCAGATGAAGCACTGCTTTCTACTTATATGTTTGGGTTTCTTTGTGCTGGTGATGTCATTTCCTGTATGATGCCTTTTCCTGATATCTGTCTGTGAATGCTGCCAGAACTGTTGAGTTTTTGCAGCAATTTCTGTTTTCTAAAATCTGCAAATCCTTTGGTTTTTCATCTGTATGGACTTTACAGAAAGCAGGGTTGCCTTACACATCGAGTATTGAAAAAATAGACATTCTTTTTCACATCATCAGTAGGTGATGTGGTAGTAAAGCCAATGTAAATCCATAACTCCAAGTCAGGATGGTGTGTGACTTGGAGAACTTGCAAATGCTGCTGGCCCCATATGACTGCTGCCCCAATCCTTCCAGATGGTATTCTGGCACAAAAGTTCAAAACGTTAACACCCTTTACTTTTAGCTGAGTGATTTACCTACTTCCCAGTCATCCCTTTCAGAAAGAAGGGAAATGAAACTTAATTTTGCTGAATGAATTCTGATGTGGCCAAGACTGCATTTATTGGAATAAGGTTTGCTTGCTGAGCTGGAAGGTTCATTTTCAGATGTTTTGTCACCCTACTCGGTAACATCTTCAGTGAGCCTCCAGATGCAGCACTGCTGATTCTTGCTTTCTACTAATATGTTTGGGTTTCTTTGGGCTGGTGATGTCATTTCCTGTATGATGCCTTTTCCTATGGTGATGTCATTTTCTGTGCATTTTCTCAGAGGGGTGGTAAATCGGGTCCAAGTCAATGTATTTGTTGATAGAGTTCCGGTTAGATCCAACCAGAACTCTAGCACCAAACACATTGACCTGATTTACCACCCCTGAGAAAAAGATTGAGAAATGACATCACCACAGGAAGTGATATCACCAACCCAAAGAAACCCAAACATATTAGTAGAAAGCAAGAATCAGCAGTGCTGCATCTGGAGGCTCACTGAAGATGTTACCGAGTAGGGTGACAAAACATCTGAAAATGAACCTTCCAGCTCAGCAAGCAAACCTTATTCCAATAAATGCAGTCTTGGCCACATCAGAATTCATTCAGCAAAATTAAGTTTCATTTCCCTTCTTTCTGAAAGGGATGACTGGGAAGTAGGTAAATCACTCAGCTAAAAGTAAAGGGTGTTAACGTTTTGAACTTTTGTGCCAGAATACCATCTGGAAGGATTGGGGCAGCAGTCATATGGGGCCAGCAGCATTTGCAAGTTCTCCAAGTCACACACCATCCTGACTTGGAGTTATGGATTTACATTGGCTTTACTACCACATTCACTAGGGCTCTCTCTGCTAGCAACATACACATTCCACTGATGAAAAAAGTGAATCAGCTGATGAAAAAAATGATTCCACCCCTGGGGCTAACCAGAATTTGCTCCAATTCATCTGAGCATCTCCACATTTCATGCATGCAACGTTTTCTCGTGTTTGTTACTGAGATATTATAATGTTTTTGAGAATGGTAATGATATACATACCTTCGGTGTGAGCCTACAAACAACGAGGAACAAAGTTCTGTCACAGTTTTAGAAGTTTCACTGCCATTTATATATCCAGGGTGGCCCCATATATAATCCAGGTACCATGAGATCTTTTTTTTAATCCCAGAGAGGAAAATCAGTGAATTAAAATGTTGATACTTGAAAAATGAATGTACTGCTCATACTGGAACTCAGAGAAGACGAGTTAGCTTAGTATTTGCTTTTCCTTAGTTATAGAGGTTTTTCCTTCCTGAGTCAGTGCAATTGTATTGACAGAAACAGCAATGGCTGGAAAAACTCAACAGTTCTGGCAGCATCCACAGGCAGATATCAGAGTTCACATTGGGGTCCGGCGATCATACTTCAGAACTGTTCAGTTCAGCAGATGCTGCCAGACCTGCCAGGCAAAGACAGAAATTGCTGGAAAAACTCAGCATGTCTGGCAGCATCTGCTGAACGAAACAGTTCTGAAGTATGGTCGCCGGACCCCAATGTGAACTCTGATATCTGTCTGTGAATGCTGCCAGAACTGTTGAGTTTTTGCAGCAATTTCTGTTTTCTAAAATCTGCAAATCCTTTGGTTTTTCATCTATATGGACTTTACAGAAAGCAGGGTTGCCTTACACATCGAGTATTGAAAAAATAGACTTTCTTTTTCACATCATCAGTAAGTGTTAGGAAGACGTGATTCATAATTGCCAAGTCTATTCCAGACATGTGTGTTATATTAAGCATTAGGAACTGCAAGATTCATTAAAACATATGAAAATCTAAACGCTGTTGCTTTTTCATTTGAATTTTACTTTCCATTCTTGGGAATGAAACATCATTTCAAGCTGCACGGTTGATACTATACAGGTTTCGACCAATAATTTCAGGGTTGTTTCCATTTTGTGGCATAGAACTTACTTTTGTTATTATTAATATGCAATTATTTCTGAGAATCCAGGTCCATAATACTAATTGGCACACAGTATGAGTTTCAATTCACTAATTTCCAAATGCTTATCAGGCCAGAGCACTGTAATTGCAGCCAAGGGGAAGTAGTTGTTACTGGTAAAATAGCATCAATTGCAACTGTATGCAGGGCAGGCAACCTAAGTAGTTAAAAAAATACAAAGAAGAAGAAAATTAATCTATACTGGTACATAATGGCATTCAACCTTAAAGGATTGATGGACTGTTCTGGCCTTTCTCAGAACATTAAATATCATGATTAAGAACCAGCATAATTAAATGTTATTTTTGTAAATGCCATGTGCTTCTGTTAAATTCAACCCCAGGAAACATCAAGATCAGTAATACAAGAATAATCAGGAAATTCATGAGCTGTTAAACTGCAAGTGCAAGGCATTTTGAGGTCCCTGTCTGCAGAGCGAGGCACCAAATCCCCCTTGTCTACGGTTACCAGGGTAAATGCCCTGCAGGGCAAGCTCTAGACTAACCATTGTTTGTTCGGGTGCACAAAGGTTTTTAAAGATGGCGCCTGTGCCAGTGGTGTTCATGAAGTGAGTTTGGTGACATGCAATGAGAAAACCTATTAGGTCTTACAGAGGGAGCCTTCCATGAAATTCACATTGCAACAGTATGTACAATACTCGGAGAGACAAAATCACGCCAGTAAGAATATCACAATAGATCCCAACAACAGCACACTTGAGGGTTTATACAAGTGATGGAATGGAAGGGAATCAGAACTCTGTGGGGCCATGGGTGGTTCACCCACTGCTCTGCTTAGGGTAGGAAACGAGTGTCGGTTCTGTGGGTGATCCCAGAGGAATCAGGTGCCTTCAGCCACCTGAGTGGTTTTGTGAGCAAGCTTCTAATAAATCCTGTTAAATGCCTGAGGCCCCATCGTACTGCAGTAGCCTCAGGAACGATGAGTGTAACTCAGCTCAGTAATTAATTAAACTGTCTTCCCACCTGCTGGCAGCCAGGAATCCTGCATCAGCCTCTCCGCCCTCCATCTTAATCGGGGTGGGGGGGGGGGGGGGGGGGGCTGTTCCCTGCTGCCAGGAGACTGACTTCAGGCTTCTACTAATGATTAAATGTGCCTTGTTGTCATGGCTACTACTGTGATGGGCAGCATTTAATTCAGCCTAATATATCTAATCACTGTACCATGAATTTTGCTGCTATCTACATACTAAGCAAACATTAAGTATGCAATATCAGTCACGATTCACAAAGTCCCCACAATAATGCAGTCTCCTCACACTTACTACTTAGCTTCATCCATAAAGAACAATCACCTTGCAAGATACTGAAGAAATTCAAAGTTCAAGCTTCTGAAAACTACCCTGCTGTCACTGACTGTGAAAGAGTTTGTGTGAAAACATGTGGTGTGCAGGAGCTCAGTTTGTGTGATTGCCTCATATGTCGACTATGCAGTGTTTTATTAGATGTTAAGGTGTGAGTGCATGCTGTGGAGTGGAACACTTGTGCGTGAAGGTGTGCACGTGAAAAACTACGGGCTACCGATTTGAGATTCCATCATCTGATTTTGGGAGATGGGACTTGTTTGGACTGAAATGGTTTCAAGAAGGGGTTCAAAAATGGATTTAAACTGGCTGCAGTCATGAGCTGAGCAGCAAAGAGGCTCAGATTATGAAACCAATATTGAATAAAACTGTCTGAACTGAAACTAACCTGTTTCTATGAAAATGCACTGAAAATAATTCACCCAGGCAGGTTTAAAGAATCTCGCATCTCCAATTTTCACTTACACCCTCATGACAATTTTTACCTTTTGGAGTTGAAAGACATTGCCTGCAGTTGTCAAGCTTGGGAAGAATGGATTCTGGATCCGTGGTGCTGGAAGAGCACAGCAATTCAGGCAGCATCCGAGGACAGGCACTCTTCCAGCACCACTGATCCAGAATCTGGTTTCCAGCATCTGCAGTCATTGTTTATACCTTGGAAAGAATGGAGTCAGGCATTGAAATACTGAAACCAACTTCTATTCCACGGAATTAATTTTGGCAGAGAAGGAAGATGCAAAATTGGAGAAAACTCTTTCTCTGCTTCTTGCTATTTCTGAGGATACAAGACATCACAAATAGGTATTACCTCAGTTTAAGCCTTTACATTTCAAGGACACAATAAGGACATTAAACTGACAATTCTCTCATGTTCCTTTTGTATTGGATAACTTTTCAAATTTTACACCTATGTATGCAAAGTTGATTTTGACTGGATCAGGCTTTAGAGAATACTGTAAGTCCTGTTTCCTTTATTTAAGGGAACCTTATACTTAGCTCCTTACTGATACTGTAGGTATTGGGCAAGTGCACACACAAAAAAAGCTCATATTAAAACGGCACAAGGCTTTTCTGCAATCAACTAAGTCTGAAAGGAGGGAGTTGATGAACCCCTTCTCAATTGATGATAATAGGATTTACAGAGGTGATTTTCAAACTCATACCCACTGCACACCAATTCAAAGCTTGGAAATCATCATGGTCCCTGAATAAGACTATGGAGAGTGGGGTGGCTTTGGTGGTTGGGAGGTCATAGAGTCATAGAGATGTACAGCACGGAAACAGACCCTTTGGTCCAACTTGTCCATGCCCACCTGATATCAGAACCTAACCGAGTCCCATTTGCCAGTACTTGGTCCATATCTCTTTAAACCCTTGCTAGTCATATACCCATCGAAATGTCTTTTAAATGTTGTAATTGTAGCAGTCTCCACCACTTCCTCTGGAAGCTCATTCTATACATGCATCACCCTTTGCAAGAAAAAGTTGCCTCTAACATCCCTTTTAAATGTTTCCCCTCTCACCCTAAACCTATGCCTTCTAGTTCTGAATTGCCCATCCCAGGGAAAAGACATTGTCTATTTCCCCTATCCATGTTCCTCATGATTTTATAAACTTTTATAAGGTCACCCCCTCAGCCTCTGACACTCCAGGGAAAACAACCCCAGTTTATTCAGCCTCTCATGATAACTCAAGCCCTTCAACCCTGGCAACATCCTTGTAAACCTTTTCTGAACCCTTTCAAGTTGTTGCCTGTTCATTCAAAAGTACATCTATTATATGCTTCACTACACCTATTGCTGCCTTAGAGCATGACCCCTGCTTTGGAAAGACCTAGTGTTTGGTTTGCAAAGGTGAGATTGTGTGTAGAAGTGAGTTTTTACGGAGCTGTTTGGTTGGCTGTGAAACAGATGAAGCAGAAGAAAGAGAGTCTGTGTTTATGTAGAGACTGTTGGTGTGTGAATACTAAATGCATGTTATTGGGTTCTGGACTTCTATTGGGCACGGTCACAATTCGAGTTACATTTAGATATTTACCTTAGTCAAATAACCTGATGATATTAATAGGAATAATCATCAAAAATGTGATGTATTAGAAAGGAGAATACTTTAGCTGAGGCTGGGTGTGTGATTTTTGAAGTGGTAGGATTAAAGAATATTGTAGGAAACATAGAAATGATTTTAAAAAAAACAGGTTCAAGGAAACAAGGGGAGATGAGATTAGAAATTATATTAAACATATGAATCACCCACTGAATTTTTTATAAATATAAAACCTTCAAGGTAAAGGGCACTTCTAGATTTGTAGAGTACAGACAGTGGAATGTGCCTATTTTCAATTTTAACTTGGACAGTGCTAGTTTCCACAAAAGAGGAAAATGTAGACAGATTGGCATAGGAATAAGTATGTAATAACTCCTCACAAAGATATGATGGCTTTCTTGAAAATCATTAATTTAAGAGAAACAACCTTAAGTATGAGTTCCCATCGGAATCCTTAATAAAGTCAGCATTGGGTTCCTGTGAACATTTCTTGCCATGGAAAATCAATGTATGAGTAGAAATAATAAATGGGCAGCATTATACATTCCTAGCTGAAATAACTTTCAAAACAAAATTAATAATTCAACATAACAGAAATACTGTAGTCACAGGAGTCTACCTCCTGAAGGGAACACCATATATTTTTAACCCAGCTAAGCCCTGAGATGGTGAAAGAAATTTCTCTGTGTCTGTGTCGAGTAACAAACAACCAATTGACTCTCAAATAAAATAAAGATGCAGATGCTGAGTATTTGAAACAAAATCAGAAATTGCTGGAGAAACACAGCAGATCTGGTCACATCTATGGAAAGAATGCAGAGACAACGTTTTGAATCCAGAGCTCTTCTGAATATTGACTTTAATATCTCACACACAACAAGTTCTTCTGAAATTACAAAGTTTAAATCAGCTTGAATCAAGACTTTTTCTTTTAGTCATGATGAACATCCCAGACTTCATGCATGTAAAAAAAAGTCCTCTTGCTTTGATTACACAAACATTTTAAAGATTAAAATTGCCTTGAATATAAAATTTTTCTCCACAATGCCATCTTTGGTCTGAACATTATTGTAATGGTTCTAATGGGCAAGGACTTCTGAAGAGGTATCATGCTGCATGAAGGACACATGATGTGATGATGCATGCAGAATGCACACAATGAAGATGGTGATGAAGGACAACGCAGCTGATAATTCAAAACAGTGCTGAAACAGAAATGGCAAGTTTATTCAGTGAAACAACCTGAAAATAAAACACTTCAAAATAAAACAACATTCTGTGGTGCAACTTAAAACAGGGACCCACTGAATAGTTAATTACTGTCAGTGCAGCACCTCCTTGCTGGGGACTAATGGAGACGTTGATAAGAAGTACATTTATAAAGGATTTAGCAGTCAGGGTAGATAAGTCATATAACTGTGGCAAATATTTTCAGGTAAGAGTGAGACAATTAATGGAAAAATATTTGGAACCATTTAGAGTATTTTACTGTGCAATGGGGCATTTTGCATTTACAAAGTAGAGCAAGCTTCTCACAATTTGTTCAGCTAGAACCACACTCAGTTAGCAAACCAGTTTTCAGGATTATCTGGAGTTGAGTGATATGTTGTCTTAGCTCAGACTACACAGTGGTCAAGTTATTAATGCCTCGACAGCTTTTAAAAAGAAACACAGTCATGTGGAACATGAACCGGTTATACCAATAACCGATTGGAAAACTTCTTGGAAAACTTCAAAAAACGTTTTTTTTTTCTTTTGTTTCCACTCTGAAAGTTCCATATCCCAGATAATGCCAAGTTTAACAAATTCAGCTTCAAGATGGGTGTAGATCAATAAATAGGCAATTGGTGTTGCTGGGAATTCGTAAGCTTCTAACTCAACAGAGAACCAATATTGTCACTTTTTTTTCCATTTCATAAACACATCTCTATTTTTGAGAGTCTTTTGAGCGGTGTTGATCATCTGTTGTCATACACTTTTAAAAGTGATAGACCTTTGCAATAATATCAGATAGCATTTTTCAAATGCTTACACACTTTTTAATCATATCAGAATTACTTCTTCACTGCAGATTGAATTCCCATCTTTCCTTGCTAATTCTGTCATCTTAAATTTAGTCATCTCACAGCTGTTTTGAGTCTATGTGCACACACTTGAGGTGAATAGACCATTTCCCACCTCAGCTTTTCACAACAGTTCTATTTCATATGTGTCAACATTCCAATCCGTAGGGAACAGCATCTCTGTTCACATTTCTAGCATTGAAATATCAACCACAGCACGCCAATTAGCTGCAAAACTGCAGTAAAGTACACATCTAGGCCTTTTTCCATTATATCATATTTAACTAGTTCCCACTCAAATTTACTCAGAGAATTAAAGAAATGGATCACAAAACATATTATACCAAAGTTTTAATCAGTTGATTTTGTCCAAGATTATGAAGCCATGACTAGGTCCAAATATATCAACTTCACAAAACATGAGACATAACTTTAGCATTTTGTATTGTCTTACAGTTGAGATGCAACCAACTCAACAATCAAGTAAAATGAGCAATGAACTTGTATCAAATAATGTGTAATGATTTTTGAGAATGTGATACAGAATTTGTGAATTGGACTGATGTTATGGACCAATATACTTATTGTCTGCAGTGCATCTGCATATCTAAACATTATTCTTTTGGTGCTCAGTTTAATATTTCAATGCTTTTGCTCCCAATGTCTTTTGATACAAATTTGTGGTTTCGTGTCTGACATTTATAATTATGGGTTCTTTGTTGAAATGTGCAAAGTTAATAAGAATGCCATGTACTTCTCTCTGAAAAAACATAACTGAATAATCAATTAAGTGAAATTGTATTAAAATGTTCAAAAATGGAAACAATTTCGAATTTTCTCCAGAAAAATGAAAAAAATGTTTCATGTTGAGAAGGATAATAAAATATCTGCAATAAGTAGGATCTCCAAATAAAAACTGAAAACTGTCTGGAGCTAGGGTCACATTTTTCACAGGTCCTTTCACCCATCTCTCTTGTTCTGCCCTCCACTTGGACCTGTCCCTCTGGCCTTTCATCTACATTTGATCTCTTCATTAGAGAGAGCTGGTATGACATATGCCAACTTAATTTCTTTGCTTCCCTTGCCCACTCTAATCTTGAATTTGCTGCACTCTAAGCTCTTAGATCGAACCCAGACTTGGTTATCAAACCTGGAAAAACTGGTGCTGTTGTCACTTCTGGCCTGCAACCTCTAACTTTCAGAGAGAGTGCCAACTCTCAGACACTGCCACCCATTTCCACCAGATCATGGCCCCACCATTGAAAATTACTTCCAGGACTGCCACTGACATCATCTCTTCTCGAGATCTTCCCTCCACAATTTCCCAACTCTCGTTCCCCCAAATATGCACAGCCCACATCTAACCCTTTCCAAAACTCATAAACAGGACTGCTCACACAGACCATTATTTCAGCCTGTTTGTGCCTCAATGACTTATTTCTTCTGATGCTGACTCTTACTTTGCCCTGCTTGTTCAATCTTTTCCCACTCACATTCATGATTCTTCTGACAGTTCCACACTTGCCACTTTTCAGGCCATGGCCATCTCCTTTCACTATGGATATGTAATTCCTCTCCATGTCCATTCTCCATCAGGATAGTCTGAAAGTCCTTAAAAAGAGGCTTGAACAATAACAATCCACCATCATGCCCTTCCACCTTGTTGTCATTCTTGAGTCATTCTGACTTTGAACAGCATTTCTTTTAATTTGTCTCACTTTCTGAAAGTCAAAGATGTGGCTATAAGGACCCACCCAGGTCCCAGTTATACCATCACTTGGGAGGGCGTGAGGAACACTCCTGGTTCCAGTTCTACTTGGGCCCCCATTCACAGGTCTTTCTCTTTGGCACTGCCTCCTACCCTCTCTTAAATTGGAGAATTTGATCAGTTTAACTTCCAGTTTCCATACTTGTCACACCTTCACCTGGTCCATTTCTGAATCTCCCTTCCCTTCCTTGACTTCATTGTTTCCATTTCTGGGGATAAGCTATTACACCGATATCCATTATAAACCCACCAACTCCTATGATTATCTTGACCATACTTGCATGCACAATTTCCTGCAAAGACCCCATTCCATTCTTTTGGCTTCTCCCATCGCATCTGCTCCGATAATGCTACCTTCTACCAGGATACCTGCAACACGTCTTCCTTTCTCCTCAACCAAGGATTCTCCCCTACCATGATTGACAGAGCCCTCAGCCATATCCAACCCATCTCTCACACTTCTTCCCACACAATAATAGTCTTTTTCTTATGCGAAATTTCAACCCCACCGGTCAGAATGTGCAAAAAGATCATCTGTTATTTCTGTCACCTCCAGTGGAATAATACCAAAGATGACATCTCCTCTTATCCACTGTCAGCATTTTGCAGGGACTATTCCCTTTTTACACCCCTGTCCATTCCTCCATCACTCATCATACTTTCCCAATCCCAATGACACCTTTCCATGCAATAATAGGTCTAACGCTTGCCCATTCACCTCCTCCCTATCAACTTCCCCAAACATACCTTCTTGGTGAAGCAGATTTTTACATGTACTTCCTTTAATCCAGTCTGCTGTAATTGTTGCTTATAACTTGGTCTCCTTCATATTGGCAGGGCAAACCCAGATAAAGTGATGGCTTAGTGGTATACCTTTGTTCTGTCTGGAAGAATATCCATTACCTTCCAGTTATTTGCCATTTCAATAAAGCACCTTGCTCTCATGCTGATATTTCTGTCCTGGGCCTATTACTGTGTTCCAATAAAGTTCAATGCAAGCTAGAGGAACAACATCGTACTTTCCACTGAGGTACTTACACCATTTAGCACTCAATATTGAAGTTCACAACTCCACAAGATTACCTCAGTCCTCCATTCCTCCATGAATTCTGTGACCCCCGGCTGTGCCTTGTTTGTGTCTTGCTGACTTTGTTCTGAACCGAGTGGACCCATATTCTTTTTTTTCCACACAGTGACACCATTACACCTCTATCTCTCCTTTACCACAATTGGTATTCCTTGAGTCTTTTGCTCTGAGCACTGTCCCCGTCAGTTCCACTTGCCCCTCCTCTCCCTCCATCAACAGCATTAAAAAAAATCATTTCCAAGCTCTTTTTAGTTCTGAAGTTATATGAGACTCAAAATGTTAACTTCTCTCTCCTTAGATACTGTCAGAACTTTGTCAACACTTCCTGTTTTTATTTCAGATTTCCACCACCTTCGATACTTTTTGGTATTGTTTTTATTTCAGTGTCCTATCTATTGAGTCATATTGCTTGCATGAGAGCTCTCCCCTAAGTTCTGAAAGGCACAAAGCAAATCTTTAATCCAGATCAATGATATAAGAAATAGTGTGTGCTGCCTCAAGTCACATTGTTTATTTTAAGTTAATTCCATTTATATAACAGAACTCTTAGTATTCTCGAGAACTGTAATTGCATTTTTGCTTATGAAGTAAAAGAAAAAGGTATTTCAGTTTATCATATAATATCATGAATTAAACATGATTTATTCTGGGTGCTGCACAAGTGACAATTATAATTGATATTTAGCATGAGAGATAAAAGTATGAAAAAGTATGAAAAGTAAAAGGACTTTTTAAAAAATCATAATGGAAAACTATATTAAAAAGGGGCTGCTGCCGGTTTACGCTACCAGTCAAGACACATTTACATCCAAACATCATGTTGATCTTGAACGGAGATAATGGAAATAGCCCACAGTTTTGTAAAGCTTTTATATGGGCACTCACACTTGCAGGAATCAACTAAATGTCAAATTCATTATTTTTTCATTGGGTATATATTCCCATTCCTCATTTTCCTGAAACCTTATTGAGCTATTTGCTCTTTTAGAATAATTGGTAAATTACAATATTGCACTCCCTTTGCTCAGGTCCAAGCCATTTGTATGCATCACACATAAATGCTAGCCCTGTGGTAAGCCCTTCAGGTACAGTGCTTAAAATCCGTCTGATTTTGTTTTTGCTACACAGCATGTAAACCAATCCAGAGAACCATATTTTGAGTTTCAGTGTGAAGGCTTGAACATCTACGGGAGGATAAATTACTCTTCTGTTCGAGTATCCTCTATGATGCAAAAATGTATTAAACTTTTTCCATCATCCAATTGAAAGAATATGGACATTGAAATGACACCTCCTTGTACTTTAATTCAACTCCAAATGTCAAATTTCAAGTAAAAGATGGCACAGCATACCTAGGTGTACTCAGGGATTTTCAGGACAAGTATTATTATTTTAATAGCAAAATATGTTTTTAATTATATACACTGACTCCCTTAAAAAAAAACTCAGTGTATTGGCCATTTTTGCTATCCCATTCCCCAGCCGTATCTCTATAGTCCTCCAAATTAATCATTTTCAAATACTTATCCAGCTCTCTTTTGAAAGCTCCCATGGAATCTGCCTTGACTGCGATCCCAGTCAGTGCATTCCAGATCCTAACAACTTTGAGTAATGAAGTTTCTCCTCAACTCAATCCTTGCTCTTTTGCTGATAATCTTGAAATTGTGACCCTTTAGTTACTGACATACAAACCAACGAGTGGAAACAGAATATCCTTCTGTGTTTCTACAAAAATACTGCAGTTATTTCCAGCACGGCGAGGAGAGAAGGAGGAGTGAAGTGAGGGCTGCTGGGAAGCTAAGGGCTTAATTTATATTTGGGCAGTGGCTAAACCCGAGAAACTACACGTGTAGTATCTCCCTCCCGCGCCCCTCCTCTAACCGGAAGAAAAAAACTCAATAAGGTAAGGCTTTTATTTTTTCTTTATCTTTCTTTTTCATATATTTAAGTGCATTGTTTGGCTTTAGTTAGTATATTTAAAGCTAAGCTTACAATGGCAGGTGACCTCAGACCCGTTGCATGTGCCTCTTGCTTGATGTGGGAGCTTAGGAATGTGTCTGACGTTCCTGACTCTTACACTTTCAAGAAGTGTGTCCAGCTGCAGCTGTTGTTTGACAGCATGATGGCTCTGGAGCTGTGGATGGACTCACTGTGGAACATCCGCGATGCTGAGGAGGTCGTGGATAGCATGTTTAGTGAACTGGTCACACCACAGGTTAGAATTGCTGGGAGAGACAGTGAATGGCTGACCAAAAGGCAGAAAAAGAGTAGGAAGGCAGTGCAGGTGTCCCCTGCGGTCACCTCCCTCCAAAACAGGTATACTATTTTGGATACTGTTGGGGGAGATGGCTCACCAGGGGAAGGCAGCAGTTGCCATGATCATGGCACCATGGCGGGCACTGCTGTTCAGAAGGGCAGGAAAAAGACTCGTAGAGCCATAGTCACAGGGGATTCTATTGTGAGGGGAGAAGATAGGTGGTTCTGTGGCCAAACACGGGACTCCCGGATGGTATGTTGCCTCCCAGGTGCTCGGGTCAGGGATGTCACCGATCAGCTGCAGAGCATTCTAAAAGGGGAGGGTGAACAGCCAGTTGTCTTGGTGCATATAGGCACCAATGATATAAGTAGAAAACCAGATGACGTCCTGAAAGAAGAATTCAGAGAGCTAGGAGAGAAGTTAAAGAGAAGGACCTCAAAGGTAGTGATCTCAGGATTATTACCAGTGCCACATGCTAGCCAGCGTAGAAATGAAAAATAGGCAGGATGAACACATGGCTTGAGGAATAGTGTAGGAGGGCAGGATTCAGATTTGTTGAAAATTGGGACCAGTTCTGGGGAACTATTACAAAATTGACGGTCTACATCTGAACCAGACCGGAACCAATGTCCTTGGGGGAGTTTTTGCTACTGTTGTTGGGGAGGTTTTAAACTAATGTGGCAGGCGGCTGGGAACCAGAAGAGAAAGCAAGTGGGCAACGAGGTGGAGACTAGAGACTGGAAGAATTATGAAGACAGTATTAATAAAGGGAAGAGTAGGCAGGGAGCAGATGAGTGCAAAAGAATTGGTGGCCTGAAATGCATCTACTTTAATGCAAGGTGTATAGTGTGTAAGGCAGATAAACTTAGGGCTTGGATTGGTGCCTGGGAGTATGATATTATTGAATCACAGAGACTTGGTTGAAGGAAGGGCATGATGACTGGCAACTAAATGTTCCAGGATAAAGATGCTTCAGACGCGACAGGGAGGGAAGTAAAGGGGGAAGGGGGTGGAGTTGCATTGCTGGTCAGGGACGATATCACAGCTGTGCTAAACGAGCACATCATGGAGATCTTAGATAGTGAGGCATTGTGGGTGGAGCTGAGAAATAAGAAGGGTGCAGTTATATTGTTGGGGCTGTATTACAGGCCTCCCAACAGTCACTGTGAGGTAGAAGAACAAATCAGTAAACAGATTATAGAAAGATGTAGAGGCAATTGGGTAGTGGTGATGGGAGATTTTAATTTTCCCAACATTGACTGGGATACATTTAGTGTCAGAGATCTGGATGGGGGTAGAATTTGTACGAAGCATCCAGGAGAGTTTTCTAGAGCAGTACATCAATAGTCCGATGAGGGAAGGAGCCATTTTGGATCTGGTACTGGGGAACGAGCCAGACAGGTGGTAGAAGTTGCGGTGGGGGATTTCTTTGTGAACAGTGAGCACAATTCTGTAAGTTTTAGAATACTCGTAGATAAAGAAGAGAGTGGTCCTAAGGGAAGAGTACTAAACTGGGCCAAGGCCAATTATATCAAAATTAGGCAGGAGCTCGGAAATGTGGATTGGACACAGCTATTTGAAGGGAAATCCACATTTGAGATGTGGGAGGCTTTCAAAGATAGCTTAAAGATAGTGCAGGATAGGCATGTACCGTTGAAGGCAAAGGATAGGAAGAGCAAGATTCGTGAACCGTGGATGACAGGAGAAATTGTACGACTAGCCAAGAGGAAAAGGGAAGCGTACATAAGGTCTAGGCAGCTAAGAACAGAACGGGCCCAGGAGGAATATTGGAAGAGTAGGACAAGACTTAAATAAGGAATCAAGCGGGCAAAAAGGGGTCATGAAATAGCTTAAGCGAGCAGAATTAAGGAGAATCCCAAAGCCTTTTATTGTTACATAAGAAGCAACTGGGTAACTAGAGAAAGGATTGGTCCACTAAAGGATAACAAAGGAAGGCTGTATGTCTAACCTGAGTGAAGTAGGGAAGATGTGTTAGGTAGGCTAGAGGTTATTAAGGTGGACAAATCCCTAGGACTGGATGGGATCTATCCCAGGTTGCTGAGGGAGGCGAGAGAGGAAATTGCTGGAGGCCTGACAGATATCTTTGTGGCATCCTTAAATACAGGTGAGGTGCCGAAGGACCGGAGGGTTGCTTATGTTGTCCCCCTGTACAAGAAAGGTAGGAGGGATATTCCAGCCAGTGAGCCAGACGTCAGTGGTGGGAAAGTTGCTGGAAAAGGTACTGGGTATAGGATGTATTTATATTTGAAAAAGAATGGGCTTATCAGTGATAGGCAACATGGTTTTGTGCGGGGGAGATCGTTCCTTACCAACTTATAAAGTTCTTTGAGGAAGTGACCAAGTTGATACATGAAGGAAGGGTTGTTGACGTCATATACATGGACTTTAGTAAGGCATTTGATAAGGTTCCGCATGGTAGACTAATGGAGAAAGTGAAGTCACATGGTGTGCAGGGTGTTCTAGCTACGTGGATAAAGAACTTGTTGAGCAACAGGAGACAGAGAGTAGTAGTTGAAGGGAGTTTCTTGAAATGGAGAAAGGTGACCAGTGGTGTTCCACAGGGGTTAGTGTTGGGGCCATTGTTGTTTGTAATATACATAATTGATCTGGAAGAGGGCACTGTTGGTATGATCAGCAAGTTTGCAGATGACACAAAGATTGGTGGAGTAGCAGAAAGCATAAGGGACTGTCAGAGAATACAGGTGGATATAGATAGACTGGAGAGTTAGGCAGAAAAGTGGCAGATGGTTTTCAATCCAGATAAATGTGAGGTGATGCATTTCGGCAAGACTAATTCTAGAGCGAATTATACAATGAACGGAAGAGGCTTGGGAAATGTTGATGGGCAGAGAGATCTGGGAGTGCAGGTCCATTTTACCCTCACGTTTGCTGCACAGGTCGATAGAGTGGTCAAGAAAGCATAGAGTACGCTTGCCTTCATTGGATGGGGTATTGAGTATAAGAGCTGGCAAGTCATGTTAACATTGTACAAGACATTGGTTCGGCCACATTTGGAATACTGTGTACAGTTCAAGTCGCCACATTACCAAAAGGATGCGGATGCTTTGGAGGAGATGCAGAGACGTTTTACAAGGATATTGCCTGGTATGGAAGGTTGAGTAGATTAGGTTATTTTCATGAGAAAAAAAGGAGATTGAAGGGGGACCTGATTGAGGTTTACAAAATCATGAAGGATATCGACAGGGTGGATCGAGACAACTTTTTTCCCCAGAGTGAAGGATTCAATAATGAGAGGTCACACTTTCAAGGTGAGAGGTGGAAAGTTTAAGGGGGATACACAAGGCAAATACTTCACACAGAGGGTGGTGGGTGTTTGGAAGGCGTTGCCAGCAGAGGTGGTAGAGGCAGGTATGGTAGATTCATTTAAGTTACGTCTGGACAGATGCATGAGTAAGTGGGGAGCAGAGGGATACAGATGGTTAGGAATTGACCGACAGGTTTAGACAGTACTTTTGGATCGGTTCAGGCTTGGAGGGCTGAGGGGCCTGTTTCTGGGCTCTAAATTTTCTTTGTTCTTTATTCTTTGTTCCTATAACTTTATTTAAACTGCATCTATTTAAATAATAATTTAAATAATTAGCTCTTCGAGGTAAAAGGTATCAATGACTGTTGCAGAAGAGAATATAATTCTTTTTTCATTTCAATACATGCGTTAGGTGGAGGCTAAAGTTCGTTTTATTTTCTCCTCTAACTTGTCTCAACACAATGTAGTCGAGCAACTGTGTTAGATTTACAATTTTCCACAGCAAATCCTTGTACACTGTGTGCACAATTGTCCCAGATATTACTATTGAATGATCGGTTAAGGGAAACATCTTAGAACATATGCCCAATAAGATTGTTATTTGCTTGGAAGAAAGGAGGTTTTCATATCATTTAATCAGAAATAGATGGAATACTTGACGCCAGATTGAAACATCAGTGTGTTTCTGCATCACCCAGCTCTACCATTGATTCAATTATTTTGGATGAACTGGAACATTCAGAGGGCAAATGAGTTTTTTTTATCAACATGATAATTTTGAAATTGATATTATTCAGTAATACTTTAAACATTAATGAGTAGTTATGAAAAAAAACACTTTCATCTAAAATTGACTAATTTCAACTCCTGTGTCATGTTAAAAGCACAAAGTCATCCCATATTTTTGCTGTAAAGCAGATCATTAATTGTGACGGGAAGTCAATTATTAAGTCTCATTAAAATCTGAAGCATTTTTAAAAGTATTGAGGTACTAATTTAATGTTCATGGTTGAGTGGATAGAAATATCACATCATTTTTACTTCCAGTGATATGGTGGGAATAATGGGGAAAGTATATAATTGTGCACTATTTTTGGAATAAGGTAAAATGCACTGAAATGCTTAATCAAAAATATATCACACTTCCCATTTTAATCCCTTCTCAAGTGAATAAATGGATGTAATCTTTACTTGTACAGCTGTGGGAAGTATGTCTAAATGAAAATTAAATGAAAATCCACAGTTTAATTCTCCAACGTAATTGTTAAAAAAGCATTATAGTGTTGTATTACAGATCTTGGTTGCTGTACATTAGTCAGTGGTGAACTGAAAATATTATGTACACAAGAGTCAACTAGGTATAATAAATGGAACAGTACATCCACAAATTGTAATATATCTAGTTCACTGGTTAAATGATGCTGGCTAATTCACTTTCTCGTGAGACACACTCTTTTTTATCCTCTTTGCTAGTCTAGTTGGGAAGAGAACGTTGCTGACTGTATATTTGCAGATTATATTTATGGTTCTGTGTCACATGTAAACTCTGTTGCATTGGTATGGAAGCACAGATGACACATCATGTTGTTGTTTACAATCTGTACCCTATAGAATGTAAACAGTCAAGATATCTCATTTCTTATGTAAAATCAATCGCAATTTACACTGACGTTAAAGAGGACCTTTTAAAACGGTGATATAAAAGAAGTGCTCAGCACTTACTTCCTTATAAACTTCAGCTTACAGTCTTCTCTCCAACTGCCCACCCCACAATGTCTTCCTCAGTTCCAGATCTTATCTTCATGCTTGTAACCTCACTCATCTTAGTAGAATACAAACAGTAGAATCACGTGACCTAAATTTCAACATTCTCTTCGTAAATGAAATAGTATTGCTTCCTCCCACAATTGGTTGGGAGTCTAAATTAAGGAACACATCCAAAAAAATCTAATATCTAGACAAAGGATTGTTTAAACTATGGGTGTAAAAATAGGACTCCCATATGATCTGAACTGGAAATGACATGTATTTTGCTTTGCTGTCTTGTGCAATTCTACAGTAATCCAGTTGATTGACTAGAATTTTAATGAAATGTGACTTTATCTAAATTTTGAAGTGATATTGATTTTAGATAGAAAGCAAACATACCATGTAACAACTGAAATAAACTTAACTTGCTTCACACATCTTCTGCACGATCTAAAATAAGAATCCACACGCCCTACCTTGGTTGTTAACTGACTTATGTCTCTTTCAGACAAATTCTAACTGCCAGAGCTGTCATTTTGCACCTTTGCTTCCAGCTCCAGTCCCCAGCCTGCACCTCGCAGCTCCCCCAACCCCCCTATTCTCTTTAAACATGATTGATTCATAAAGTGTATCTTCCTCTGCGTTCAAAATAAATGGGCCTTTTCCTTTAGCCTCTTTGTTGCTCAAGGATTTACCAGTTAGACTGTTAACTAAAATGGCCATCTCCACTTCAATGAGAATAATTGTCACATTTTTTGCTGAGCTTATATTAACTCTTGCTGAAGAGATGTGGTGATTTTGTTAAATCAGAATACGATAATACTTCAGGTTTCAACACATGCAACAATACAGAAAATTGGCTGATTCCTGCATTATGATCTTTTTTTCTCAAATCTCTATGATTGTAGCTTGCACCTTTAAAAACCGTGCAAATTTATTTCAGTTCCAAGTGCAACATTTTAAATATTACTCGTTCCTAAATCCATTCTGTTGAAACAAAAAAAGTGACGGGGGTAAAAGCTTGTCTCAGCTCAACAGCCAACCTGAGACCAATGTCTCAACTCCGCATTCTTCAGCAAATGTTCAACACAATTCTCACAGCATTCTTAATAATTCTTTCACTAGACCTTACTTCACCCAATATGAGGCATTCTATTTTATCAGACAGCCTCAGAGAATAAAAGTAATGGCAACTTGCAAGAGCAGCTTCAGGAGTCAAACTATAGTGTAAGGCAAAGATACTTCATCCATTTGATGATGCTCTTCCGACAAAAACAATTTTTTTAAAAATGGTAACGGAGCTCGCATAATATTTCAGCCAAGGACTTTAGCACAAATATTGCAGGTTTTAAATGTTATTCCATTGAATAATAACAATAAAACCTTAAGTGCTTTCTGCAATATTTTTTCTGACTGTAGAGCAAACAACTTAAAATGCTTAGTTCAGGGACACATCCATTTCGAAACGTATTGTGAATACCTCGCAATAACAGCAGGTAGTTCATTTATATAGAACAGCACTGAGAATGATTCTACAGGGACGCAGCATTTAGGTCAAAACAAAATCACCATAATCTTTTTTTTTTCAGATTTTGTTTTCAGAAGATAATTGAAAACTTCCTACACAATACTCTCCTATATACTATTTCAGCATAAAATTATTTGCCATTCCTGATGTTACAATCAATTTATTTCAACAGGTACATCAGTTGTGTTATACTGACACTAAAATCTTTCTTCAATACATTTTCTTTGCTGATGAGAATTGTTTTATGTTTTAGAATATGGGTGAAAGATTTTTTTTTTAAATTCATTCATGGGATGTGACCATCACAGGAAAGGTCAGTAGTTACTGACAATGCTGAATTACCCTTGAAACTGAAGTTAACCTTCTTTAACTGCACAGTGTGATGTAGGTGCACCCACAGTGCTCCTAATGCTGACAGCAGCAAAGGAATAGTAATACCAGTTCGAAGTCAGGGTAACATGTACTTGGACAGGAAGATGGAAATGGTGCTGTTCGTATCCATCTGTAGTTCTAGCCCTTGTATGCGCTGCTTTAAAGCTGATGTTATAGAAGGTTGTGCATAACATTACAGTGCATTCTGCAGATAGTGCTGCATTCCTGAATGATCACTGCTACTGTGCACTGATGGTGGAAGTGGTGGATGCTTAAATTGATGGTTAAGGTTGTGGAATCACATGGTTGTTCTGTCTTAATAATGCCAAGCTTCTTGTGTGATGATGGATCTAAACTTAGTCATACTCCTGACTTATAGATGGTAGATAATGAACATGCTTATTGGAAGGTGGGACTGAGGGAGAGAGTTGATTGCCACAACAGTTGAAGCTTTTGAACTGCTTTTGTAGTCACAGTATGATATGGTGGGTCCAGCTCAGTTTCTGGCCAGTGATAAACCACAGGATTCAGCAATGGAAATATAATTGAATGTTAAGGCGAGGTGGTTCTATTCTCTTGGTTAAAATCAGTATCGCCTGTCACACAAGCAGCAAGATGCCTGTTGAATATCAGCCCAAGGCTGAACAAAAGCAAAATAACTGCAGATCCTAGGATTCTGAAAGAAAAACAGAAAATGATGAAAATCACCAAAACAGTTCTGATGAAAGATAATTGATCTGACGAACAAACACTGTTTCACTCTCCACTGATGCTACCATGCCTAGCTGCTAAGTTTTCCAGCATTTTCTGTTTTTACTTCATATTAACCCAAACAGGAATACTGCCCAGAATTTTCCCTGTGATTCTAATTTGTTTCTATTCTACCAGGTCTCCTTGAAGGCACACTCAGTCAAATACTGCCTTGATTCCAAAGGCTGTCACATTCATCTCACCTCTGGAATTCAGCTCTGTTACTCTCGTAAATCATACTCTTTGCTCTACTCACTTTTGTTTGCAATATGGGTCAGCTAGAATCAAAACCAAGAAACTGTGAGCAGGTTATGGCAGTTCAAACATCTTCCATCAATCTGCCAGTGACAACTTGGGTGGCACAGTGGTTAGCACTGCTGCCTCACAGCGCCAGAGACCCGGGTTCAATTCCCGCTTCAGACGATTGACTGTGTGGAGTTTGCACTTTCTCCCCGTGTCTGCGTAGATTTCCTCCGGGTGCTCCGGTTTCCTCACACAGTCCAAAGATGTGCAGGTCAGGTGAATTTGGCCATGCGAAATTGCCCGTAGTGTTAGGTAAGGGGTAAATGTAGGGGTATGGGTGGGTTGCGCTTCGGCGGGGCGGTGTGGACTTGTTGGGCCGAAGGGCCTGTTTCCACACTGTAAGTAATCTAAACTTCCTTCATATTGTTCATAACTGAGAATTGACTGATGGGCAGTCATTGGCTAGGATGAATTGGTCTGTTTTGTAGACAGGAAGCTATTTCGTGGTATCATGTCGTGTGGACTGAATCAGTTGAAAGCTGGAGTCTTTGGATGCTATGGACCTTGTGAAGAGGCCAAGATGGATTATTTGCTCATCGCTTCTGGCTGAGGCTATTAAAATATTTCAGCCTGAAATGCTGGTAGATATGCTGACTTCCCTTGGCAATTTTCTACATGGTCAAGAAACTGCCAATGTTGCAACTGCACAGAAACAGCTTAGCTGGTGGTGTATCTAGTTTTGCAGCACAACTTTTCAGGACCAGATATGGGGTATTTTCAAAGCCAAGAACCTTTGCTGAATCTACTTACCTCACTGTTTAATTTACGTGCACCATTTACTTCTGGATGGGGCTGGACTGCAGACCTTTGAGTAAGCCCATTGGCTGGGATCATTTTGATCTGTCTCATGCATGCTGCTTCTTCTGTTTAGCTGTAATGTAGCTTAATCAGGTTGATATCTCATTTTACATCTGCCTGGTTCAGCTCTTGGCCTACTGCACTCCTCCAAACACCTCCCCCTCCAATGCCACCCCTCTCCCCACATCCCATTGTTTGATGGCAATTAAAGACTGATGTACTGGGTCACAAGGTTACAATTTATAATGGAGTACAATTCTCCTGTTAATAAGGGCCCACATTGCTTCATGGAAGTTCTATTTTGAGTTGAATTCTGAATCTACCTCATAAGGGAGGTGATGGCTTAGTGGCATTCTCACCAATTTATCCCTGCAGAAACCCAGGTAATATTTTGGTGATCCATGCTCGAGTCCCACAGTGACAGATGGCAGAATTTGAATTCAATAAAAGAAAATCTAGAATTAAGAGTCTAATGGTGACAGTGAAACCATTGTTGATTGTTGCAAAACCTATCTGGATCACTAATGGCCTTAAGAAACTGCCACCACCACCTGGTCTGGCCTAAATACAATTCCAGATTCACAGCAATGTGGGTGACCCTCGACTGCCTTCTGGGAAAATAGGGGTAGACAATAAATTCTGGCCTATCTAACAAGGTCCTCATCCTGTGAGGGAATTAAAAAAAAACTTAGCTCAGTTTCAGTCTGTCACAACACAATGGATGGTATGCGTCCAGGATTTGGACTCCCACACAACCATGATCATTTTCACCAATACAGTCATGGACAGATACATCTGTGACACACAGTGGCTGAAGTAAAATTCACACTTTTGTTGGTTTTCTCACTACTTGTCACAGAATCAGTCTGGCACAAATAAAATCAAGTCTTTCATCATCTTTTGCAACTTGTAGATGTGAATGTGATTTATTTTAGGCAGCATCGCTAGCTGTCAAAAGACTAAAAGCAGAGAGTATGATTTATTAGGCGAGACAGCAGCAGTTGGATTCTACATGGGATGGTATTGAATGAAGACTGAAGAACGTAAATGGATGAGTCAAATCAAAGAGTGAACTCAATTTATGTTCACACTGAGCAGATTATGTTATTTATATTGGAAATGTGCTGTCCCTCAGCATCAACTGTGAGTGTACAGGGGCGGCCTCGTAATTGTTTCAACAAAACTTTTCATGCCTTGATTCATGGGGTTTATAATTTAAGATTTCTCAAGTATTTTCCTGCAGTGCTTTGCATGAGTTCAGTTTGATGAGTTTAGGACTAGCTTGCTTCTATTCAATCTTACAAAATAAAGATGATTTGTGCTCACAGCCGGCTTAAAGTTATGCTTTATGATATCACTCTGGAAACACAATGCAGTGCTATTAAATTCTTCTGCCTGCCATTTTAAGACAGGTGATAGCCAATTTATTTTAAATAAGTTAACTACTCCTAAAATAACAAAATTTATATTAAATGTTTGCAAACTGGTATCACATATCAAAATTATCAGCTTTTTAAAAGGTTGTATTCATGCAGCTAACAGGTATCCACGTGTCCATAATAACTACTTTCTTTAAATACAGGGGATTATATTACCAAGTGTATAAAGATTTGACGTGTATCAATATTGCTTTCAGGATGATGCTGGTTACTCAATTTGGCAACATTTTGTTCTTCGAACTCTCTTTAACTTGAATCATACAGTAGGCATACATTCTTGAAAAGAGAAGTAATTATTGCCAATGTTATCCATCTTCACTTCTGAAACAATGTTCAAGGTCTGTTTAAAATAGAACCTTGAAACCAGGCAGTATTTGTGCTGCTCATATAATGAGTTAGCTTATTCAACATTATCACCTTAGGTTAGGAACTCAGAAAAACACAAGCACCTCACTGGATTACATTAATTTTGTATGAACAAATATTTATGGTCATTGATCTCACTAACAAGAAAAGGATCTTTGGACATGGTTAGAGAACAGGAGCTACAGTCCCAAAACAGTCAGCCAGCCACTAGCATTGGGTGGGGAGTTTTGATTTTTTTTGGCTGGCAGGACCATTTAGACCACAGTACCATATTTGCAAATGTAGGAGCATGTACAGATATATTCCCCTTCCCTCCCTTGCCAGCAATTTGCAGGGACTGTTCTCTCTGGGACAGCTTGATCTGCTCCTCCTCCACTCCCAACCTCCATGCATCTTCCCATGCAATCACAGAAGGTGTAATGCTTTCCTCCTTCCTTCTCTCTAACCAAGACTTGACTTCCAGCTAAAGCAACAATTTATCTGCACTTCATTCATTCTCGTCTCTGTATTCGCTATTCACAATGTCATCTTCTCTACACTGGGGAGACAAAACGCAGACTGTGAGTTCGCTTTGCAGAACACCTACTTCCTGTTCGCAAGTATGGCCCTAAACGTCCGGTTCCCTGCCATTTCAAAATACCATGCTCCCTGGCCAATATTTCTGTCTCTGGCCTGGTACAGTGCTCAAATGAGGCACAGTGCAAGCGAGAAGAACAGAATCTCATTTTCTACTTGAGGGCCCTCCAACCTTCAGGACTCAACACTCAGTTCAGTAATTTTAGAACCGGAACACCTTCCTCCATGTCCTTTACCCAACCCCATAACTAAGCCCTGTCATGACATAGTCCAACTTGGGAAGGGGCCACATGAGACCCAATATTAGGGAATAAGCCTGGCTAGGTGACCAAAATTCCAGTGGCAACAGTGATGATCATCCCAAACGTTTTCAGGTAGTTATGAATAAGGATAAGACTGGTTCTTGAGTTAGAGTGCTAACTTGGGGGAAGGCTAATTACAACAGCAATAGGCAGGAAGTGAAGAAATTAGAATCACAAAATAACTGCAAAGAGGCCAGTGTTCCATGGCCAAGTCACCCTTTACTTACATGTGCACAGTACATTGGCTGTAGCCAGCCAGCTCAGAGTCAGTCCCTGAACTGAAGAGATTCTGAACCTCCTGTTTATATGTTTTTAGTGAGTGCAAAAAACTTCATTCATATTCCACCATCAGGAAGAAAGGAAACACCCAAGTAGCCAGTGACAAGCAGTGCCCTTCTAACCAATGGGTAATGCTTAAGTATCAGGTAAAAACAATGACTGCAGATGCTGGAAACCAGATTCTGGATTAGTGATGCTGGAAGAGCACAGCAGTTCAGGCAGCATCCGAGGAGCAGTAAAATCGACATTTCAGGCAAAAGCCCTTCATCAGGAATCCTGATGAAGGGCCTTTGCCCGAAATGTCGATTTTACTGCTCCTCGGATGCTGCCTGAACTGCTGTGCACTTCCAGCACCACTAATCCAGAATGCCTAAGTGTCTCCTGTTTATGGCATGTTGTGACACAGTTCCTGTGCTGTGAGGACTTGAACACAGGTCTTGCAGTCCATTGGCAGAGACACTACCACGGGATCCTTCAAAGCTACTTTTTCATCAATCTGTTCAGAAAGGTTAATACACACCTTGAGGCAAGTGGAACTTGAACCCAGATATACTGAGGTTGTCCCTACCTGTCGACCAATGTGCCACATGAGTTCTCTCTGTCTCCTGTTTATATTGGGCAGCCAGGCTTTCCTGACTGGCACAGGTTAACAACTTCGAGGAGAAAGTGAGGTCTGCAGATGCTGGAGATCAGAGCTGAAAATGTGTTGCTGGAACAGCGCAGCAGGTCAGGCAGCATCCAGGGAACAGGAGAATCGGAACAGGAGAATTGGAACAGGAGAATCTCTACAATTAGATTGAAGGTAAATACATACCAGACATCTGGGAGTCTTTTAAAGACCAGTTGCTCAAAGTTCAGGATCAGCATTTTCCTGTGAGGATTAAAAATGGGTTGGCAAGATTCGGGAACCTTGGTTGACAAGGGATATTAAAATGAAGGGCTACTGCCCAAAACATCGATTTTACTGCTCCTCGGATGCTGCCTGAACTGCTGTGCTCTTCCAGCACCACTGATCCAGAAAGAGATATTAAAAGTTTAGTCAAAAAGAGAAAGGAAACATCTGTAAGGTTTAGGGAGCTAAAATCAAACAAGGCCCTCAAGGGTTATAAAGGAAACAAAAAATAACTTAAACAGGGAGTTAGGAAGGCTAGAAGGACTATGAAATATCTTTGTCAAGCAGCATTAAGAGAATTCCAATGCATTCTCTGCATATATTAGGAACAAAAAGTTAACAAGGGAGAGGATAGTTCCGCGCAAGGTCAAAGGAGCAAATTTGTGTGGGGGATGGTCACAGGAAGTGGGTGGAGGTCCTTAATGAGTACTTCACATTGGTATTCACAAAGGACAAAAACATGGATGATTTTAAGATTAGGGAGGCGTATTTTTATATCCTTGGGCATGTCAATATCAAGGAGGTGGTCTTGGGCATGTCATAGAAGATTCACAGAATCCCTACAGTGTGGAAACAGGCCCTTCGGCCCAACAAGTCCACACTGACCCTCTGAAGAGTATTCCACCCAAACCCATTTCCCATTACTCTACATTTGCCCCTGACTAATCCACCTAACCTCCAGATCTATGAACACTATGGGCACTTTAGCATGGCCAATTCACTTAATATGCACATCTTTGGATTGTGGGAGGAAACCGGAGCACCCAGAGGAAACCCACGCAGACACGGGGATAATGTGCAAATTCCACACAGACACTCGTCTGAGGAACCTGGGTACCTGGCGTTGTGAGGCAGCAGTGCTAACCACGAGCCACCATACCACTCTGTGTTGATAGTAAGGTGGGTGACTTGAAAAATATTCAGGTAGATAAGTCCCCACTGCCTGATGGGATCTACCCCAGGATACTGAGGGTGGCAAGGGAGGAAATTGCTGGGATCTTTGTATCTCCTTTAGCCAAAGGCAAGATCCCAGAAGATTGGAGAATAGCTAGTTATTGTTCCTTTGTTTAAGAACAGCAACAGGGATATTCCAAGAAATTACCGGCCAGTGAGCTCCATGTGAGTGCTAAGGAAATTCTTGGAGAAGACTCTGGTTTACTCTTATTTGAAGAAGAACACACTTATTAGGGTTAGTCAGCATAGATTTATGTGGGTGCAGTCTTACAAACTTGACTGTGTTTTTTGAGGAGGTAAAGAAGACGATTGATGAGGGTAGGGCAGTAAATGTTATCGAAATCGACTTTACTGAAGCATGTGGCACAAGTCTGTCATAGCAGGCTGGTCCAGTAGATTAAATCACAGAATCTACAGTCAGTTAGTAAGTTGGACACAAAATTGGCTTGGCCATAGAAGACAGCAGATAGCTGTGGATGGGTGTTTTTTTCTGACTGGAGGTTTGTGATCAGTGGTTTTCTGCAAGACCAATGCTGAGGCTTCTTGTTTGAGATTAAACCAAGTGGCAACACAAGTGGATAAGGTGGTAAACAAGGTGCACAGCATGTTTGTCTTCATCAGTCAAGACATTCAGTGGGAAAGTTAGCAAGTCTTACTGCAACTGTGTGAGTAAGGCTATATTTGGAGTATTGCATGCAGTGCCGGTCACCACATATAGGAACGGTGTGGAGGATTTGTAAATGGTGCAAAAGAGGTTTCCAAGGATGATTCCTGAATTGGAGTGTATCAGCAAAAAGAAGAATTTGGACAAACTGGGATTGTTTTCATCAAAATATCTGAGGCTGAGGGAGCAACATGAGCAAAATATGTAAATTATGAGAGACATGTATAGGGTGTATAGTCAGAAACTTTCTCCCAAGGTGGAAATTTTAAATACTACGGGGCAAAATCTGAAGTCAGAGGGGACAAGTTTCAAGGAGATGACTCTATGAGATGTACAAAGTAAGATTAAAAAGAAAGAGGATGGTAGGTGCAGGAGTGGTAGAAGCAGATCTGATAGCTAAGTTTAACAGGCAGTTTGACAGGCATTTGAACTGGCAGAGAACAGAGGGATATGAACCATGTGCAGGCATATTGGATTAGTTTAGAATGGCATGATGATCAACACAGACTAGTGGGCTGAAGGGCCTAATCCTATGCAACAGTGTTCCATGTTCTTTTGGTGCTCTCAGAACAGCCTGCCCATTTTCAACCACTGATGTCCCCCATTATCTCTCCCTGGTTCACTGTCACCATTCTCTTTGTTGTCTTTCTGGGCTCCATCTCTACCTATCTGTTCACTCCTTTCACCCTGCGAACCCCTGTCTTCAGCATATATGCCATCTTTTGAGCTGCTATTACTCCTGAAGAAGGACTCAAAACATTAACTCCAGTTTCATTCCACAGATGCTGCCAGGCCTGAGTTTCTGCAGCAGTTTCTATTTTTGTTTCAGATTTCCAGCATCTGCAGTTCTTTAATTTATTTTAATGTATAATAGTGTTCCTTTAAAATGGTGGCATCATCCAGTTCACTTACCCTAAAGGTGACTGAGGCACTTAGTTGGCCAATGTGTGGTCAATTTATGGCTTGTTTATGTGTGGCTGGGGAAGAAATTCAGATCTCATAACACAATTACTTCGCTAAGTCTTCCCCCTACCATCATTAATGTTGTGGGGCAATCTTATTTAAATTAGATTAACTTGTGACCAACTTTACCACAGAGGTCAGAGAGGGGGAAGCAAAGCAACATGGCCTCACCCAAACTCTCACACCCTCTATAGTTCAGTCATGGAACTTCCTGGCAATAACTAAGCTAGCTGAACAGGTGAACATTGAAAAAAAATTAGCAAGTTAGAAAAAGAAAGCAGAAAGTTATCACACAGCAGCACAAAATAGCAAACACATACCGGGGAGAGAGGGAGACGGGAAAGAGCTAATCAAAATAAAAGGGAAGACTACGTGCTATGAAAGGAAATTATGATGACTGCTGTATCAAATTTACAACAATAAAGCTGCTCCTAAAATTGAAGTAGATTCAGAGGCTTTAATACTTTATGCAGTTTAATCATCATGGAATATGACTGACAACATTTGAAAATAATGGCCAGCCTAACAAAGCTGGAATTTATTCTCAAGGTAATGACAGTTGAAGTCTAACAGAGACTCTGGATGAATAACTAGACTGTGAAAAAGCACAAAGAAAGCCTGAATTGGGTCAGAACCAAGAGATCAAGTTTGATTTACCCTCAGTGCCTTACTTCAATTTTTATTCTCCCTTTTTTTGCTATAGCTGGGGGGGTTGGGGAGCAGCAAGAAGTTACCTTCAAGGGAACGACAAGTGCACTGGAACAAGCAGATTGGTGAATGTGCCAAGGAGATGGAGGTGGGAAGCAGGGGTCGCCAGACGATGGGACAAAGGTTTCCTTCAGGGTTAGAAGTGAATTTTCAAAAGCCTCCCATCCCATAGACACATTATTTACTTTCTAGAAGCTGCCACCTCAAGTTTACTTGCTGCAAGATTTCCCCAGTTGAGAGTAGTTAAATTTAAGTTGGGCTGCCTGGTGTATTGTGGAAGCCTAATTCAAATGTTAATTAACATCCTGTCTCATTAAACAGAAATGGTACTGAATAGATTGAGGTTTGGGACATTTCCACATTTTAATACATTTAATGCCGTCAATGTGGCCCAGCCTCCATAGGACCAGATGGGGCAGTGGGGATTTCAAAGAACAGCACAATCTCTAATTCCTCTAAAACAGCACTGAATGTGAAATGCAATCAATATGATGATGCCATAAGAAAAACTTATTTGGTAGAGAAATTGAGCCTGATATGGCGCAGAAGTAGAAATTAAACTAATGCGGCATTATCAGCCCAAAGAGGTTGTAACTTGAAATCTATGGACAATTTATCTGCCTTACAGAATCAGACTTGCTTTCCCTCCAATTTAGCTTCCCAGAAGATGGACATGAAATGTAATCAAAAAGAATGATATACAAAATGGAGCATGATCCTCTACACTGGAAGAGGCTGTACTGTGAAATTGTCGGCTGATTGCTTTTTGGAATCTTTATGTGAAAAATGTGGCAGAGGATCCACATTCAAGGTAAAGTTCAAGGCTGATGGAGCAGTTGGGGTCTGAATGAAAAAAGAATTGGCCTATCATTGTTTGTGCATTGTCATTTGTTCATACTGTTATTCATTTAAGAAGTATACCTAATCAAAAGAAAATGAGTGATGTGCACAAAAACTACATACAATCATCTTAACACTTAGTAATTATGGATTTTTTTACAAGTGGCATTGTGACTGAAGTATGCACCTATAATTAAACTGTATGTAATGAATGACACAACAAACATTTTTGTCTGATTGCTTGCACATCTACAATTTTAAATGAAGTGAATTCCAATTTTTGTTTTTGGAAGTCAATACACCAATGCTTAATGAAATGTCAATTTTGTATCTTTAGGTTATTGCCAGAGAACTAAACATTTATAGGCCTTTTGTTGGCACAGATTCAGAGTATTTGCCTGAGCAATATCAGCATTTCTGAGTTGATAGCAAGGACACCTCTCTTCTGGGTACCTTCATTGGAAGAATCCAATTATGACATCGGGTCCTGAACACAATGCAAGTTGCTGCTTCACCATCAGGTGAATAAAGTGGGAGTAAGGATGCAGGACCAG
Organism: Chiloscyllium plagiosum; assembly: GCF_004010195.1. Taxonomy (NCBI): domain Eukaryota; kingdom Metazoa; phylum Chordata; class Chondrichthyes; order Orectolobiformes; family Hemiscylliidae; genus Chiloscyllium; species Chiloscyllium plagiosum. The sequence goes on from NC_057727.1 coordinate 49,320,084, forward strand.
AAAAGTTTCCTATCATGCCCATTTGAAAACGTGTTGCTCAAGAACAAGCCTTTGTGTCTGTGATTGTTCCTTTAATTGCTTTGTGATTCTCACTTCTATCTGCTGACCAGCTGCTGATTCTCACCTACTTTGGACAAACACATGATAACTGGCAGTTAAAAAAAAGGCTTGTGATGTTGAAATTGAGAGAATTTACTATTTGCCTTCTACTTTGGCACTGCTGGTAAGAAATGTGGCATTATTACCAACCTACACTTAGTGGAAATGAGCGAGACGGCACGGTGGCTCAGTGGTCGGGGCACCACATTGGCTTAGTAGTTAGCACTACTGCCTCACAGTGCCAGGGACCTGGGTTCAATTCCATACTTGGCTGACTGTCTGTATGGAGTTTGCACATTCTTTCTCTGTCTGCGTGGATTTCCTCCAGGTGCTCTGGTTTCCTCCTACACTCCAAACATGTGCAGGTTAGGAGAATTGACAATGCCAAATTGCCCATAGTACAAATGGAAGTGTAGGTGAAGTGCATTAATCTGGGGTAAATATAGAGTAATAGGGTAGGAAAATGGGTCTGGTTGGGTTACTTTCAGAGTGTGTGTGAACTTGTTGGGCTGAAGGGCCTTTTTCCACACTGTAGGAATTCGGTGATCCTAGACCTTTCAATGCAGTTAAGAGAAGAAAATCAGATGAAAACCAAAATTAAAAAGATTTTATATTGCAAAGCAGATTTTAACATTGTGCCCATGAAAAATTAGAAATCTATAAATCTAATACATTCACTATATTTATTATAACAGATAGTACAGTCACACAACTATTACCCAATTGTCCTCGCATCAACTTCAGTATGAAAACAGGAAACTCTTCACCATGCATTAATATTAGTGTGAATCCAAAACATTACAGCACTAACTTCAAAGCAGCTTCATTGGCTTTGAAGTCCTTTGACATGCCTGTGGTTGTGCAAAGTGCTATATAAATGAAAGTAATTTTACTCTTTTATTGAGTGAGGAAACCCCATTTATATCAATGACATTAATTTGTGGAATTATAAATTCAAATCATTAAAAATCACCATGAAAATAACATTCTTTTCATGGTAAGATATCTTTTTCATCAAATTTAATTAATCACCGAGTTAAAATCCTAGTTTTTCTTTCTTTATTCATTTACAGGATGAGGGCATCGCTGGCTAGGCAGTATTTATTGCCCATCACTAATTGCCTAGAGACTAGTTAAGAGTCAACCACATTGCAGTGGGTCTGGAGTCACATGTAGGCCAGACTAGATTCGGATGGCAGTTTCCTTACCTGAAGGACATTAGTGAACCAGATGTTTTTTTTTCCAACAACCAACAATGGATTCTTGGTCATCATTAGACTCTTAATTCCAGATTTCTTTTTTACTGAACTGAAATTCCATCATCTGTTGTGGTGGAATTCAAACCTGGGATCCCAGATCATTGTCTGGGTCTCTGGACTAAGAGTCCAATGATTACACTTACAACTAATTCAACTGGTTAAAGGATTTCAAATGGTGATGTGCAGTCAGGAAAGTTGAAATCTTCACTGGGGGTAGGGACTCTGCGTAGCCTGTGTCAGAAGCCAGTGACAGACAGGATTTCTGTGCTCAACCGTGCATGTCTGGCAACACGATGCTGCAGTTAGTTTCAGATGGGTAATGACCAGAAACATTGATAGCTCACCATCAGCTATCTATTCACTTCCCACCACCAACAAAGTCCAACCCACTCGGCAAGTAAAATTCAAGCGCTCATTCATGTAGAAATAAACATCAAAAGGAGGCTCTTTGTTTTGAGTTAATTCAAGAAATGATCGATCTAGGTTTTCACTGTTAAAAAAAAGCTCATAATTCCAAATGACTGATGTGAAATGATTTACATGAGAGAACTAAATGTCATATCTCCAAGTTTTCTGAAGATAAAAGCTGGATTGGAGGGTGAAACGCTGAGGAGGATGCAGAGAGACTTAAGTGGTCATTTTGAAAAATATGTTTGAATCAATATATTACACACCTCTAGAGCAGGTGGGATTTGAACCCAGGCCTCAGAGTTGGACACACTACCACTGTGCCACAAGACCTCGAAAGGGAAGATTGTCACACTCCTACTTGATCTGAGGGCCTCTCTCTCATGAGAGAGACTAGTTTAGAGGGTCACTCACTCCTCTGGCAAGCAGCGAGATTGAGAAGGACAGCTTTTCTGGTAATCTGTGTCAGTGCGGGAATTGAACTCACACTGTTGGCATCACTCTCCTCTACAAATCAGCCATCCACCCACCTGACCCAAATACATTGGGCAAATTGAGTGAGTAGGCAAATGTATGGTAGATGAATATAATGTGGATAAATAAGACGTTATCCACATTGGAAGCCAAACAGGAAAGTCGATTAGTACCTAAATGTGGTTAGATTGGGAAACAAAGGTGCAATGCGACCTGAGTGTCCTTATATACCAGTCATTGAAATCAAGAATGTAGGTGCAGCACGTAGTGAAGGCGGCAAATTATATGTTGACTTTCATAGTGAAAGAATTCAAGTACAGTAGCAGAGATGTCTTGCTGCATTTGTGAAGGGACTTGCTGAGAGCACACCTGGCGTATTAGGTTTAATTTTGGTCTCCTTATTGGAGGATGAACATTCTAGCTATGGAGGGAGTGCAGCAAAGGTTTACCAGACTGATTCCCGAGACAGCAGGACTGACATTTGACAAGAGACTGGATTGGTTAGGATAATGTTCCTTGGATTTTAGAAGAATGATGGGGGATCTCAGTAACCAATAAAATTCTGACAGGACTAGAGAGGGTAAATGCAAGGCGGTTGTTACTAATGACCCTGAGAAGTTCAGAACCAGGGGTCACAGCCTAAGAATATGTACTAGGCCATTGAGGACTGAGACAAGGAGAAGTTTTAACCCACAAAATGGTGATTCTGTGGAAATCTCAGCCACAGAAAGCTAGCGTGGCCAAAACATTCAATGTTTTAAGGAAGGAACAAGATGTAGATCTTGGGGCTAAACAGATCAAAGGATATGGGGTGAAAGCAATGACAGGACACACAATTGAATAATCAGCCATGATCACATTGAATAGCACAGCAGGCATCAAAAGGCCTACACTCCTGCTTCTTTTGTTAATGTCTGTATGCTACAATGAAATGCAAATTTCAACAGTGGTTGAATGATTTCCTCAGTTGATAGCTTTCAGAGACTACAACCATTCTTGGCCTCTTTGACAAATCATTACACTTATGCATTAATAACCAATTAAAACTCACCACAGAAAATTAGGACCACTACCTAACAGCCTATGGATCTGCTCATAATCATGTTTATCTTTCTGCAATTCTTGTCAAACTCTCTGGCCCAGGAAGGGAACAATTGAGTCTGCAGAGTCTTACTTCAACAAGCAATATTTAATTACTCTTAGAAGAGATTTAAATATAGACCCAGATCTTCCAGTCTGCAGATAATTGGAGACTCCGTTTGTAATGCAAGAATTTTGTCTTTTCACAAGCATATTGAAATCATAGCCCAAGATGAACAAAGTGCATAAGATGTTTCTGAAAAATGTAAGTTGACCCAAATTTGCACAAAACAAAAACTGGCTCTTTGAGACAAATGAAGCTGGTTGGCACACATTGGAAATCATAAAATTCCCTTTTTCAATCATTAAAAAGACCAAATGAAACAGGGTGTGACGCAATCAGGATCGGAAAAAAAAATATTTTGTAGATCAACTTCAACCTTACAAAATGTCCAGGAGGATTTCACAGTGTTCTGGTAAACTATAACATTTTGCTCGGGTAATTTGTTTGAAGCCTCAAGCCATTAATTATCCGAATCTGTTTCAGAATTTTATAGGTACTTGCAACTAATGAGAAACCCTTATTTTAGCAGACTTGTGATGTTTGCTGCTAACCTAACCAAAAGTAGGTTCAGATGAAAGTAAATGGTATTTTAAAATGTGAGAGTTAGCAATGAGAAACAATTATGCTGTAGAAAAGACTAACTCTATTCATGTTCACTAACTCAAGTGTGAAGATAATCAAAGTACAGAAATAGAAAATTAAATGAATTGTTTAACTCTTTAATGGAATTGTTGAGTAAACTAAAATTAATATTGCTACTTTCTAGTATGGGCAACACCTTCGAAGTGATGATGTACATTTATCACAAAAGGGAGTTTGGAAATCAGAGCGAAGTCAGCATTGACACCACCAAATGAATTGCAGTGTGTTCAAATGAAGAAATGACATAAGCACACATACAAAACAAACAGATACCATTGGTTTCATCATTTCAATATTCTGGAACAATATTGAATGCTTGAAAGGCAGAGTTGAATTTTACCATTAAACAAAACGTGAAATGTCAATTTCAGGGAGACACACGGAGGGTTTCTGTTTGTGCCCAAGCAAGTTCTCTCATTCTCTAGTTTTACACTCCTCATTTCATTTTATATATACACCACGCATAATGATGCCACTCCTGCACTTGCTAATGGTAGAAGTATTTACCGCCCTTGAGATCACCTGGAATTTCAGCTGCCCATGCTGTACTTAAACCCTCCCACCAGCCAGGGACTGCCCTTCACAGTTGCAATGTTAGATCAATGGCTCTGTTGATGGCCAATCAAAGCAAGTTGCACTGAGTTTGTCGAGGCTATAATTGATGCTGCAGTGGAGGGTAATCCCCATTCTCAGGACTGCCAGAGGAAACCATCGCAAAAGAGTTTGCCAGACTGGTCTGAAGATGTCTTCCAGGTTAGTGTAAAATCTACAGTGTGCAGGAAAGCCCAGTATGCAGGAGAAAGTTAATGATCTTCTGCCATTCATATGGTGATTGTCACCACTTCTACCTGTACCTCACACTCACACCAACTCTGCCAGTGCACCCACCGCCCTTCAAATCTCTTGGTCTGTCACTCTCTGTTCCACACAGCTTCATCCCCACTTGCTCTCACACCCCAAATCCTGCAGACTACTAACCTTATATACGCTCTCCATGGCCTACTCACTCACTCATTCAGTCAGAACATTTCACCAGCCTTCTCTTCTGAGAAAGAAGCCACAGATTCCTCAGAGGAAGCACCAGCAAGGTCTGTCTCCTGAACCATCCAGCAGCTCAGATATTGACCACCTGGTGGATATGTTCGCTCAAATACAGTCAGGTGCCACATTCTGGAGAGCACGTCATTGTTACATCTTCATTAACTCTGCCTGGTGACATGAATTTTTTTTCCATTTTTGTCCAGGCCAGCATGAAACTTTATCATGATTGAATGAAAGTGTACTGGATGCTGAGAAGGCTTCCATTCATTTTTATCCTTAGCTTTTACTAACCAGCATGAACAACATAGAAGGATCAAACCAGTAAACTGCACTTGCAGTTGGTATTAAACAGGGAATGCTTACTTCTGCAGCATCAAAGCATTTACAGTGACAGATTACGTTTGCAATTCAGTTCCATTGAATAAGGTTCACAAAGAAGTCTAACCTGGGTTGCTCTGGCTGTTGTCTCCTCTGAAGAATGTCATCAGGACAATGCTATGATTCTCAAGCATCCTTATCATCCATTACAGCACCTTGGTGGATCTGCCTGTTATCTGAGGCAGTGGTTCTAAGGATTAAGCAGTGGCCTCTGTCTGCAAAGTACAGTACACACCTCCATACATGATCAACATGGGAGGCTGACATAGTGTGACTATCTATGCCCAGGTTGGCCTCAGTGGACTGAAGTGTTAAGACCATAAGACATAGGAGCGAAAGTAAGGCCATTTGGCCCATCGAGTCCACTCCGCCATTCAATCATGGCTGATGGGCATTTCAACTCCACTTACCCGCATTCTCCCCGTAGCCCTTAATTCCTTGTGACATCAAAAATTTATCAATTTCTGCCCTGAAGACATGTAGCGTCCCAGCCTCCACTGCACTCTATGGCAATGAATTCCACAGGCCCACCACTCTCTGGCTGAAGAAATGTCTCCGCATTTCTGTTCTGAATTTACCCCCTCTAATTCTAAGGCTATGTCCACGGGTCCTAGTCTCCTCACCTAACGGAAACAATTTCCTAGCATCCACCCTTTCCAAGCCATGTATGGGACCAAAACTGGACACAGAGCTTTATAAAGCCTCAGTAGCACAACAGTGCTTTTATATTCCAACCCTCTTGAGATAATTGACAACATTGCATTCGCTTTCTTAATCACGGCCTCAACCTGCATGTTTACCTTTAGAGAATCCTCAACTAGCACTCCCAGATCCCTTTGTACTTTGGCTTTCTGGGGATTTTCTGGGGAGAAAGTGAGGTCTGCAGATGCTGGAGATCAGAGCTGGAAATGTGTTGCTGGAAAAGCGCAGCAGGTCAGGCAGCATCCAGGGAACAGGAGAATCGACGTTTCGGGCATAAGCCCTTCTTCAGGAATTTTCTCACCGTTTAGAAAGTAGTCCATGCTTGTATTCTTTTTTCCAAAGTGCAAGACCTCGCATGTGCTCACATTGAATTCCATCAGCCATTTCCTGGACCACTCTTCCAACTGTCTAGATCCTTCTGCAGCCTCCCCACTACCTCAGTACTACCTGCTTGTCCACCTAACTTTGTATCATCGGCAAAGTTCACTAGAATGCTCCCAGTCCCTTCATCCAGATCATTAATATATAATGTGAACAGCTGTGGCCCCAACACTGAACACTGCGGGACACCGCTTGTCACCGGCTGCCATTCCGAAAAAGAACCTTTTATCCCAACTCTCTGCCTTCTGTCAGACAGCCAATCCTCAATCCATACCAGTAGCTCACCTCAAACACCTTGCTCAGCAGCCTCCCGTGTGGCACCTTATCAAAGCCTTTTGGAAGTCTAGGTAGAATACATCCACTAGGTTTCCCTGGTTTAACCTATTTGTCACCTCTTCAAAGAACTTCAACAGATTTGTCAGGCACGACCTCCCCTTACTAAATCCATGTTGACTTGTTCTAGTGTTGCATGGCAGATACACTAGACAACTTGGCATGGCACGCTGATCTCATCTGTGAATACACTATGGGGTTCCTACCCCACTCTCAAATATTTACAAAGTTATTTGGACAACATCCTTCAAACATTGGGAAATGAAGCCTAGTGGAATGCATCCACTATGAACCATGCACATTGGCACCCTAACTCAGATATATTCTGCTCACGTTTTTAGCATACATTCAGACTGAGATTATTTGTGGTAACAATACTGAGAATTTCTAATTTCACCACATTGTCCAAAAAAAGTAAGATTGCACCTGGGACCATAGTGTGGGAGGCCTGATGCTGGCTGTGGAACCATGGAATGTGACTGGGAATTTTGTAGCTATGGAATATATTTCCAGGCTGCATGTGCTTCACAACCATTAGTAGGATGACTTTGTGACAAGGAACAACATGGTCAAGATGCTGTCAATAGCATTTGTAATCAACACAGGATTATGCAACAACTGGTTTTGATTTGATGCATTGTAGTCACATGTACAGATCATAGGGTGCTTAGACAGAGCACTCCACCTAGACTGTTGGGAGTGCCTTTTTAATGTTTTTGCCCTTTCAAGGTCATCACATCTGCTTAAAGTTGAGCTCTCCCTCCAAAAAAAAATCTCTTACTCCCCTCACTCAGGATGTGGCTGCTATTTTCCATTTCAATTGCACACTTGTGATTTGGAGGAAAATGGAAGGCAACACAGATAGTGCTTCACAGATTAAGTCACAAACTCCGCTCCTCAGTCTCAGTAACCCCGAAACTTTCATATTTCCTTCTGTCATGCATATCATGAAAAATCACGTTGATCTTTAATCTTAGCCATATTCCCCCCCAACCTGTTAATTTAACTGCTTCTCTCATTGTTTTACCCCAACCCCATGTCATGTTGATTAATCATGTCAAACATGGCAATGTCACGCCCTACCACAACTGAGGCCTGGGATGTGGCAACCACTGATGACTCCCCAGCCCCTTCTGCAGTGTCCATTGCTCTCCCAGACTCTATAATCTCTCACCGTGCTCTATCAAGTTTCCTCTCCACAATTATTATCTCCTCTGCATCCCAGGATGTACCTCCGCTCCACACAATTGACTTACTCAACGTTTTCACCAGCAGTGACTTGATAACTTTCTGTTGACTTTCAGTGAACAGTCCTCCTGGATTGATTATGGTGTACCCTCCTGATTATTCTTAGCAGGGCATTCCTAAGAGGGAAATCAGGAGAGCATAAAGGGGATATGAGATAGCCTTGGCAATATGGTTAAGGATGGTCCAAAGAGATTCTACAAGTATATTAAGGACAAAAGAGCAACTAGGGAGAGAATAGGGCCCTTAAAGATCAACAAGGTCATCTATGCGTGGAACCACAGGAGATGGGAGAGATATGAAACAAATATTTTAAATCAATTTTCACTGTAGAAAAAGACATGAGAGCTAGGGAACTCTGGGAAATAAATACTATGTCTTGAAAACAGCCCACATTATAGAAGAGGAAGTGCTGGGTGTCTTTAAAAGCATAAAGGTTGATAAGTCTCCAGGACCTGATCAAGTCTATCTGAGAACATTGTGAGAAGCGAGGAAAGAAATTACAGGGCCCCTAGCAGAGATATTTATTTCATCTATAGCCATTGGTGAGATCCCAGAAGACTACAGGGTGGCTAATGTTGTGCCTTTGTTTAAGAACAGCATCGAAAATGAAGCCCGGCATCAATAGACCACTGAGTCTGACATCAGTGGTGGGTAAGTTGTTGGATGCAATTCTGATAGACATAATTTACAAGCATTTGGAAAGGCAAGGACTGATTAGGGATAACAAGCATGGTTTTGTGCATGGAAAATAGTGTTTCACAAACCCGAGAGAGATTTTTGAGGATATGACCAAAAAGACAGAGGAGGGGGCAAAGCGGTTGACGTTATCTACATGGAATTCAGTAAGGCCTTTGATAAAGTTCCACATGGCTAACTGGTTAGTAAAGTTAGAACACATGGTATTCAGGGAGAGCTTGCCAATTGGATACAAAATTGGCGTGATGGTCGGACAAAGTTAAAAATCATACAACACCATGTTATAGTCCAACAGGTTTATATGGTAGGAGTCAGGGTGGTGGCAGAAGCTGGTTTTTCAGACTGGAAACTTATGACAAGTGGTGTTCCCACAGGGATCAGTGCTGGGTCCACTGTTGTTTGCCACTTATATAAATGATTTAGATGAGAATAAAAGAAGGATGGTTAGGAAGTTTGCGGATGACATTAAAATTGGTAGTAAAGTAGACAGTGAGGAAGGTTATTTCAGAGTAAAAAGGGATCTTGTTCAATTGGGCCCAGTGGGGCAGGGAGTGCCAGATGGAGTTTAAATTGGATAGATGTGAGGTGCTGCATTTTGGTATGACAAACAAGGGCAGGACTTGCACGGTAAATGGTACGCTCTTGAGTAGTATTTAGAACAGAGAGAGACCGTGGGGTTCAGGTACATAGTTCATTGAAAGTTGCATCATAGACTGACAGGATGGTAGAGAAGGCATTTGGAATGTTTCCTTCATTGGTCAGACCAAGCAATATAGGAGTTGGGACATCATGTTGTGGTTATATAGGACGTCGGTGAGGCCTCTTTTGGAATCTAGTGAACAGTTCTGGTCATGCTGCTACAAGAAGGATATTATTAAGTTGGAGAGAGCGCAGAAAAGATTTACAAGCATGTTACCAGGATAGAGGGTTTGAGTTATAAGGAGGGCTGGATAAGCTGGGACATTTTTCCACTGTCCCACAGGGGGTCGAGGCATGACCTGAAAGAAGTTTATAACATCATAAGGGGTATAGATAAGCTGAATAGCAAAGGTCTTTTCTCCAGGTTTTAAAACTAGAAGACATAATTTTAATGTGATAGAAGAAAGATTTAAAAAGGACCAGATCGACAACTTCTTCCACACAGAGGATGGCTCACATTAGATTAGATTAGATTACTTACAGTGTGGAAACAGGCCCTTCGGCCCAACAAGTCCACATGGCCAATTCACCTGACCTGCACATCTTTGGACTGTGGGAGGAAACCGGAGCACCCGGAGGAAACCCATGCAGACAAGGGGAGAACGTGCAAACTCCACACAGTCAGTCGCCTGAGGCGGGAATTGAACCTGTGAGGCAGCAGTGCTAACCACTGTGCCACCGTGCCGCTGTGTGGAATGAACTACCAGAGGAAGTGGGAGGTGCAGGTACAGTTACAGTATGTAACAACCATTTGAACAAGTGCATGAATAGGAAAGTTTTAGAGAGATACAGACCAAGTGCAGGTAAGTGAAACTAATTTAGATTGGGAAACTTGGTCAACATGGACAAGTTGGAACGAAGGGTCAATTTCCATATTGTATTACTCCATTTATCAGTTTAGAAAGACAGTCCTGACAAATAAATCACCAGACTCCTGACTGATCTCTGTGCAGCTCCCTGACTTAATGCTATTAATTTCTGGACCGGTTGCAATGGATCTGCAGGACTGACTGTTGCCCACTCCCAGAACTTAGTGAAACAAACCTCTGATCATAGACATCCCAAATGGCTAGCCCTGGATAGAGATTGGACAAAGTTCTTTGCTTACTTTGCCGATACCCCTTAACAAAATGCATAATAGATTTGACTGAGAACTCACCTTGGATTCTGAGACCTGGTTGTTCAGGTGAAGCACATGCAATGTATTTGCCATGTAACCACCCGGCACATGCTGTAGGTCTGACACTGACACAACGTGGTACTGTAAAATAACATTTCCACCTCCTTGACAGACCACTGCTGGCAATCATGCCAAGCTGTCTGGCTTTGGGTCAGCGATAAGGCAAGGAGAGACAGAAGGACTCAGAGTCTTGAAGTTCTGAATGAGGTTGCAAAGTGCAAATAGGCAAGGAAAGCAATGATTCCCCCGTGCATAAAGTTCCTTGACAGCAGCACTGCAATGGACAACTGTATTTCAAGTGAGTCACGATGCAATGTGGCTGGTACAAGCCTAATGCCAACAGCCATGGAGACAGGGAGCTGTGGGCAGCGATTGCACATGAACATGTCCTTAGACGTGGGGGACTCCTGGTGAAGAGGAGGGCTGAGAGCAAGTGACACTTGCTGGAGTTGCCAGGTACACACACTGACTTTTATGTCAGAAGCTGCCACCATACAGTTTCTTTATGGGAAAATAGTAAATTGCACATCAACTCAGGCAGGAGTCTGTAATAATGAAGCATAAATGCACATAAATGGGCCTCGGGCTGTCTATTCTGAAACTCTTAACTAGATGTTCAAAATTTGGCCAAGGAAACCACGTTGAGTATCTCATTCTTTCCCCGATATCACTACATTTGTACCAGATTGCTTGGATAAGACCAATGGATGTAGGGGCAGGAGATGGCCATTTGCCCACCAATCTGCTCTGCCATTTGATCATGGCTGATTTGTTTCTCAACACCACTCTCCTGCTTTCTCTGTGTAATGCTTGATCCCTTTACTAATCAAGAACGTATCTATCTCTGTTTTTAAGACACTCAACGATTTGGCCTCCACAGCTCTCTGCAGCACTGAGTTCCATAGATTAACCAACCTCTGGCGGAAGAATATCCTACTCTCAGTTCTAAAATCTCTTCACTCTGAGCCTGTGCCCATGGTTCTTCGTATCTTCGACGAATGGAAACATTTTCTCCACGTCCACGCTATCCAGGCCTCTCAGTATTCTCTAAGTTTCAAAGAGATCATCCCTCTGTTCAAAACTCCATGGAGTACACACCAGAGTCCTTAACATCTCATGTAACAAGCCCTTCCTCCCAGGACTATTCTTGTGAATCTTCTCTGGACCCTTTCCAAAGCCAGAACATCCTTCCTTAGATATATTCAGAAAATTCCAAAGGCAGTCTGACTGGAGCCTTACATAACCTCAGCAGTACATCTCTGCTCTGGTATTCTAGCCTTCTTGTAATGAATGCAAACATTACATTTGTCTTCCGAACTGTCAATTGAACCTGCACATTAACAATAACAGAATCTTGAACTAGTTCTCTCTGGTTCCTTTGTGCTTCAGATTTCTGAAGTCTTTGCCACTTTAGAAAATAGTCAATGTCTGTCTTCTCCCTTCCAAAACACACAATCTCACGCTTTCCCCAAACTATATTCCATCTGCCGCTTATTTACCCACTCTTCTCCCCTTTCCAAGACCTTCTGCAGCTGCCCCGCTTCAAACACTGAGTCCCTCCCACCTAGCTTTGTGTCATCTGCAAACTTAGCAGCACCGTCTGTTCCTTTGCCCAGATTGTTAGTGTATAATGTGAATAGTTGTTGTCCCAACACTGACCCCTGTGGAACTCCATGAGTCACCTGCTGCCCATTTGAAAAAAACCCTTGATCCCCATTCTCCTTGGCTTTTTGCCAGTCAGCCAACCCTGTATCCATGCCAACCGTATATCCAAGTCAGTGCCTTACCTAAAAGCATGGACTCTTATCTTATTAAGCAGTCTCCTGTGTGGCATCTTGTCAAAGGCCTTCTGGAAATCCAAATAGACAATGTCCACGGGCTCTCTGTTGTCTAACTTGTTTGTTACCTCCTCAAATGTTTCTAACAGGTTTGCCAGGCATGACCATCCCTTGATGAAGCTGTGCTGACTCAGCTCTAGTTTACTATACACTTCCAAATTCTCTGCAATCTCATCATCGATGGACTCTAAAACCTTACCCATAACCGAGGTCAGGCTAACCGGCCCATAATCTCCTGTCTTCGGATTCTTTCTCTTCTTAAACAAGGATGTTAGAGTGGGATTTTTCCAGTCCTTTGGGACCCTTCCTGACTTCTGTGATTCTAGAAAGATCACTAGCAATGCCTCCAAAACCTCTTCAGCTTCTCCTTCAAAACTTGGGGATGGAGTCCTTCTGGTCCAGAAGATTTGTCCACCTTCAGACTTATCAGCTTTCTCAGCACCTTCTCCTTAGTGATGGCAACTGCACTCGTCTCTGCCCCCAGTGCTCTTGAACATTGTTCAGGGGCTGGGAAAATTCAGCCCTGGATTCTAAACTTTTAACTCATTTGATTCAAAAATATCACAAATTCTCTTCTGGGTCAAAGATAAACTAAATTAACTTCTTTTAACATGAATTTAAATGGATCTTCAGAGTTGCATTAAATGCTTGATTTGTGTAACACAATAATCTATCATGTTTAAGCATGTCCATTTGGTCTTGACAGCATTTCTGTGTAATTTGTGGAATTAATGGAATATATTACCAAGACACATTTACAAGAAAATTTAAAAAGAAGGATGTATTGTCGAGATTTGTCAGCTGATCTCACTTGAACTTCACAGCGAGTCGACACATTGGCACAGTGGTTAGCACGGCTGCCTCACAGCAGCAGAGACCCGGGTTCAATTCCCGCCTCAGGCGACTGACTGTGGAGTTTGCACGTTCTCCCTGTGTCTGCGTGGGTTTCCTCCGGGTGCTCCGGTTTCCTCCCGCAGGCCAGGTGAATTGACCATGCTAAATTGCCCGTAGTGTTAGATGAAGGGGTAAATGTAGGGGTCTGGGTGGGTTGCGAGTCGGTATGGACTTGTTGGGCCAAAGGGTCTGTTTCCACACTGTAAGTAATCTAGACACTATGATCTATTATTTTTGAATTTCATTTTGTCATTCACGTTTTGACACAATTTTGGAAGTTACCAATCCACTCCTTGGAGATACAAGCCTGCTATACAAAATTGGCTGAAATTTGAAAAGAATCGGCACAAATTAGGTCAGTCACTTAGAAAGACCATTGGATCGCTGCTGTAGAGAATGAAAATCTTCTACAAACGTGGCAAGAATTTATTGTCTGAAACTTAGGGTCGAACAGACCTGTAATTGTCACTCTGAACCCCTTGGAAACTTCAGTGGATAGTGTTTAACAGTGCATTAGGTGCAAGAATGGAAAACAAAATGCATTATTCATTACTTACTCTGACACACAGCAACCCTCACAAAGAAAATTACAAGGATAACACCCAACAACAAAAGTATCCCCAGACAGCAAATCAGGTATGGAATGCTTCCAAAGTTTTGAGTCACTGTGGTTACATGATCATAAATAAGAGTCAAGAGTATATTTGAAACAAATAAAACCAATGGAATTTGTTTGTTTCATTTGAGACTACATTCAGATAGAAGTTCATTCAGGTCATTCCAATGTTAACAGCACAGCTTTTATGTGCACGAGGAGTTATGGCTCAAGGACAAAGTACAGTAAGTATAATTAAAAATCACACAACACCAGGTTATAGTCCAACAGGTTTATTTGGAAGTTGAAACTTTATTGCATGAACAGCACAGCAGGTCAGGCAGCATCCAGGGAACAGGAGATTCGACGTTTCGGGCACAGGCCCAAAATGGAATGAATAAAATAGACGTAGAGAGGATGTTTCCACTGGCAGGTGAAGCTGGCGAGAGAGTAAGAGAGTGAGGGAATAGTGTAATGGGGTCACCTGTGGTGTGACATGAACCCAAGATACCAGTTGAGGCCACCTTCATGAGTACCATCCTCCAAGGCAGACTTCGGAATAGGCAACAACGCGAAGTGGCCGAGCAGAGACTGATAACCAAGTTCAGTACCCTTGAGGACGACCTCAACTGGGACCTTGGGTTAATGTCACACTTCAGGTCGCCCCACTGCACAAGATACTCACACACACACAGACACACACACATCTGTGACAGAAACTGAAGATGATGGTGCATGTGTCATCCTACATCCCTGATTTCTCACAAAGGGGCAGCTTTACATATTCTTCACCTCCACTTCAACAGGATGTGAGCGAGAGAATTTTTTGTCATTGTTATTCTGATCAGACACAAGTTTACTTCAACTAATTCTTACTGACACATCTCGCCCCAAAGGCATTATACTGACCGCAATACCATGCATAAATTCATGTTTTTTTCATGCATTATGCTGACACATTTTACTAATCAGTTCATGTATAAATCTCTAAAGATGATGGAGAATGATTTATTTTTAACCACGATACCAAATACATATGATAACAGTAGTGAGGTGCAGGCAGTAAATGGATATTCCCTGCAGCTCAGCACTTTGCTAAGCTGGAAAGTCAACTGGCTTTATCAAAGAACCAACCGGCAGCTAAGATTCATAGAAAGAGATACGGCTGGGAGGAACAGGAAGATAAACATTTGCAAGCAACGAGCAAAATGTGCTGCCAATAAGCAAGGAGATCACTGTCAGAGCTCTCACATTCTCCTGATCCAACAGAAGCCTTTAGAGTAAAAGAAAAGTACTCAGGCAGCTCCCTGAATAGCATTGTGGGCACAATTTGTAGAGGTTCCTTGTATTTACACAAGCATGTAATTGCTTGTAGAAACCTATCGTCCACCGCAGAACAAGTGGCAAGTTCATGGCT
The DNA here is from genome assembly GCF_004010195.1 of Chiloscyllium plagiosum. NCBI lineage: Eukaryota > Metazoa > Chordata > Chondrichthyes > Orectolobiformes > Hemiscylliidae > Chiloscyllium > Chiloscyllium plagiosum. The sequence continues at coordinate 49,335,512 of NC_057727.1, forward strand.
ATGTTTAAGGTCCCTCTGAGCAGAGAAAACTGGGGCTCCCTGACTCCCACTGCCATGTAATGCTTCCAGCTGAACAAATTCTTACTTCAAACCTGAAGGTGTGATTAAACGGCAGCTTTCTAGTCTGCCAAAAGCGGCTAAGGATAACCTGCAGCACTGCACTTAACCAACTCACCAGAGAATTGAACTGGAAATCATCAAAAGCTACTAGCAGCCAATCAGTGCAGAAGCACTGGAAATAAACCCTTCTTTTAAAAACAAATGAATTGTTCATGGGATGAAGGCACCACTGGCTTGGTCAGCAATTATTGCCAGTCTCTAGCTGCTCTTTAGAAGGTGATGGAATACTGCCTGCTTGAACTGCTCAAGTCCTTGCAATGTCGGCTCATCCAGAATGCTGTTAGGGAGGTAGATACAAGTTATTGCTCCTGTAACAGTGAGGGAACAGTGGTACATCTCCAAGTGAGGATGGTTTCTGGCTTGGAGGTGAAGTTGCAAGTGATGGTACTCCCAAACAACTTGCATCACTGTCCTTCTCTGTGGTATAAGTTTGGAATGTGAAGCGTTAAGGAGCATTAGCAAGATACTGCAGTGACTTGTGAAGTGGTGCATGCTGCTGCTACTCTGCATCAATCGTGGGCAGAGTGGATATTAAAGGTATTAGATGGAGTGCAGATCAACAGTTACTTCGTCCTAGACGGTGCCAAGCTTCTTGAGTTTTGTTGGAGATGCACTCATCCAGGAATTTGGAGAGTATTCCACCACAGTCCTTACTTTTGCCCTGTAAATCATGGATAGGCTTCACGGAGACAAAAGTCAGTCAACACAGAATTCCTAGCCTCACCTGCTTTTGCAGCCACAGTGTTTAATGACTGGCTGGCCCAGTTCAAAAAGCCTTGACAAATACAGTTCACTTCCACAGCCTCGTCAGGAGTGCAAAATATTCAGAGTTTGGGTGAACAGAGGCAAGGATTTGGGTTTGAAGCAAAGATGAGGGGAGGTGGGGGGATGTGAATATTCGAGTTGTTGGGATTTTGTGCTTTTGTTATGAAATGTATACTCCACAAAATCTCCACAGTAGGGAAGGAGCTGGTTAGAGCAGACTGGGAGCAGTGACCAACACCAAATTGTAAATATGTTTGGTATATATTGCATCAATTTAGTTTTGGACAATCCCAGAGTAAATAAGTTCTGCAAATGTAACAAGCATTGTGAGAGTATCTCCCTATCATAGGACACAGGTTTTCCTGCTTCCAAGTCTTGCTCAGGGTCCTCAATTGTGGCATTCATTCTAACATGCATTGCAACTGGGACTGGAGGACTGCTTGAGTAATCAGACCCCTCTGTTTCATAACTTAAATAAGTGGGCAAAACCTCGCAGATAAAACATGCGGAATTGTGAGATTATGCACAGTGGCAGGAACAATAGAGGAGATACAGGAGGAGGATTTGGGAGCTTTTGTCCTCAAATCACAAAAAGCTAGCGTCCAAGTTCAGTGGGTAATAGGGAAGACAGGTAGAATGTACTTCAAAGGGATGGAGTATACAAGTAGGGAGACCTTTTTGCCAAAATTCTCCAAGGCAGTAGTCAGATCACAGCTGGAGTACTGTCAATAGTTTTGGTTCCTTATCAAAAGAAAGATACACTATCATTGAAGGTAGCCCTGAGAAGGTACACTAGGTTAATATGAGGTATGGAGGGACTATCTTATGGAGGTTGAGTAGATTGGGCCTGTACTCATTGCAATATAGAAGAATGACAGTGATCTGATTGAAACTGCAAAATTCCTGAGGGACTGGACAGGGTAGATGGAGAATGGGTGTTTCTCCTTGTGGGAGAGTCAGGAACCAAGGAACATAGTCTCGGAATAAGAGGTCATATATTTACGAAAGAGAGGAGGAGAATTTTTTTTCTCTGAGGGCAATGAACTGTTGAATTCTTTACCATAGAGGGCCATTGAGGCTGGGTTATTCAGCGTATTCAAGGCTGGGATAGGCAGATATTTCATTTCTCAGGGAATCAAAGTTTATGGGAAAAGATAGCAAAGTGAAGTTGAGTATTTGCAGATTTGCCATGATCTCATTGATTGGTGAGTAGGCTGAATGGCCTACTTTTGCTGTTATGTTTTATGGTCTTATAATTCACAATTAGTATAAATATGTTGATTTCATCACCAAAACTGTGTAACATTTCTGGCACGACAATCCAGAATAACAGACTTTCCCCAGATTCCTTAATGAATCAAAAATAATACACTTACTATAAAATACAAGTCATTCCCAGTGACCTCTGGAAGAGAATATCCACAACGGGTGCAGGGTTTTAAAATCCCTGTTTAATTTTAGCTAGTTACATTACAAAGCATTTAAAATTAGAGGTTTTCCATAGGATTTATTGAATAGTCTCACTCCATGGTTTGTTACTGAACTAAGCAGCTTGTAGATTTCTGATTTATTCCAGATATGTATAGAGCTAATTGATGTCAGACAGGCCTGGGCTGGTGTTTTGAAACTGACACCAGTGCTCCTAGGATTGTCAAAAGACAGGGGGAAAAATCAAAAACTTCCACTGTTTGTGTCAAATGAGTCTTCTTGGCATATATATGGAGTTTGGTTGATACAGATTAACCAGATTAAGTGCGATACACCCTCACCACATTGTCTCTCACAATGTCTGAACTCACTTACAAAAACAGACAACTGGAAAGGGTATTGGATAGTTTGTCAAAACTTAGCTGTTTCAAGGAGGTGAACTAGGGCAGCACTGTATTTGCAGTTTAACGATTTACACAGATGTAATCAGAAACCTCAAAGTCAATAATTGTTGAAAAACAGGACAGACTTGATAACCTGAAAACAAATATTGTGACATTGCTCTGTAGCTGACAGTGAGTCCGAAAAGATTTGAACAGGTGCTGTTCAATTTGTTGCAACTTTGATGATCAGCATGTCAATGAGAGAGAGTAAGAAGGTCTTTCTGTAGTCAGCCAATAAAGGGTGCAAGTGATCCCTTGGTTTAGGTGGGTGTGGGAGGGGGGAAGTGTGACAAGATCATGGAGTTTGAGTGCATCGCAAAACCTCAGTGGTACATCCAGGAAAATGGGAAACCAGGGACAATTATTCAGAACCACTGCATCCCATTCATCCAAATAGCTTTTGGAATGACCCTCACTTTGCGTAAGATCCCTTATCTTATGCAAATAGGACTCATCCTCCTCATGTTTAATGTTAGAAACTAAAGAAAAACATTTTTTTTGTGAAAGATTGTCAAGGTGGGCAATGTATTCTACGGACAAATCTTTCTGCTGTCAGAGGGCAAGGTTCAATATGTAACCAACGTGTCTGAATTTGAATGCAACCAATTCATTGCTAAACAACTCAGGCTTGGTAATTTCACACATGCTGGGAAAAGAACACTAATTCCTGTTGTTTTTGCTATAATAAATACAACTTGACATTTCTCAAAATGCCACTCAGGATTTATTTGATATTTCCGTTTAAGCACATCACTTACATTTAAAACTGCAAAATGGAAGTATTTGAAAATTTATTTCAATTATCTAACTATGAGACTACTTCTCACTTACAAAATCAGTCACATATAGTAATGACTGTGGTTTGTAACCTGATGCTTTCCTCACCTACGCTACATTTTTGAATAATGTAACGAATATTGTTGCATGTTTTGCATTGTAGTGACAGTTCAGCAAATGCTTTCTGCTTTAAGCACATGACCTATTTGCATCAGTTGAGCAGAACAAATCAGCAGGAATAAAACCAGCAGGATTAAAGCAACAGCAAAATATTCCAGATGCCGGGAATCAGAAATGTGAAGAAAAAAAATGATTAAAATACTCAGTTGGTCTGTGGACAGAGAGACAGAGTAAAATGAGCCATATTTTCTGAGGAATGGCAATCTCAAACACATGGTCATTTGGTACTTTTTGTTTTTATGACATTTCTCAGAGGAATTTAAGATCAAGTCTCCATCAGTTATGCAGATCTGTATTTCAATTCTAAAAATTATTTTGAATCCCAGAACCGTCACAGGGTTGGTGGGGTTAGGGTGGCTGAGTCCAGCAAGGCGGAGGGTTGGGGGCGGGGGAGGGGTGGGGGATGAAGATGATGAGTTAAGATGGTTCCAGTGTATGACACTGAGAACAGGGAGCCAGGCGTTATAGTGGGCCGAGGGAGGGATGGGATGATGAGGTCGGGGTGGTCACATTCCGTTGGAGTGCAAGAAGAAGAAAGAAGAAATAGGGTTAGGTTTGCCTTGGAGGGGAAGCAGGGATATAGGGGTGCCTGAGTTGGCTATGGGCAGGGGTGTGGTAGTTGGCTGTGGTGAGGGTAGGGGGATGATATGCTCTGGTTCTGGATTGGTGTGTCAATACACGGTTTGGGGATCATACGTGTCTGGGGCAGGCTGAACTGGTGGCGTGAGAGGCCATTGTCTGTAAGGGTACGTTTAATGGTCTAATTTCTGATGCACTATGTTTCACTTCATTTCATTAGAACCGTCAAAAGTTTCTGCTTTAAGTAGAATGCTCTAGTTGGGGGTGGAAATGTGTTGCTGGAAAAGCGCAGCAGGTCAGGCAGCATCTAGGGAACAGGAGAATCGACGTTTCGGGCATTAGCCCTTCTTCAGGAATAAGCCCTTCATGCCCGAAACGTTGATTCTCCTGTTCCCTAGATGCTGCCTGACCTGCTGCACTTTTCCAGCAACACATTTCCATCTCTGATCTCCAGCATCTGCAGACCTCACTTTCTGCTCTAGTTGGGGACCAATTTCCCAGCGGAATCTTCAAATTCCTAGGCAATTCCTTCAGACTGTGCTACAATGGAGATTTCTCAAGGTTCCCAGCCATCCACCCTGGAATAATGACTTTCTGGCCAATGAAACATTGGCCCCAAGGTTTCAGATCCATGATCCCATCAACCTGAAACATTGAGTTGAATTTCATGTAGACCACCTTGAAAGGACACTCAGCATTATCTGTGGGAGGCACAGCACATTTCCTTCCTGGGAAAACTTTCTACAATTAAAGTGGAAACGGTTTCATGGGGCAAAATTCACTTAATCATGGCTAGATATTAGTAAGGTTCATTACTAACCCCATTGACAATTATCTCAGAGACAATTAAAAGATAATAGCAGCTCAAGGATTACAAGCCAGTGACATGACTTCCCTGTACCGGTGGCTGGGTGAGGTCGCTCTTTCAAAGCACTTAAGTGAGGAACCCGTCATGAAGATGGGGTGGGGTGTGGTCTCTGTGGATCACCCATTACCTTGCCTACAAATCCTCCAGCTTATTCTCTCCCACAGCCCCATCTCTCTCGTCTGTGACACGAGACCCTCAGCAGCCGAATCTCTCCCAGAGTTCATTACTGGAAGCATTAACATCTCCGAGTCATACTCACTGTAACTGAGAGTTGCTGGCTTTTGATTGATCGACAGCTGTCAGGGACAGGATTTCTGTCTCCAGGATTCTGAACCTTCGGGAAAGCCTGACACTGACCAGTCAACATAATCAGGACCTAATCCCAACTCTCTGGATGCGATGGGGATTTCAAATTGACTCGAGTTGATGGGCTGAACCTGTGTCAATTACAATAACAATCCTTGCATCCTTAATCTTTGTTTTCTCTCCACAGTTGATTCGTACTCTAATTATTTTCAGTTATTTCAGCAGGAATAAAAATCAATTTGAATTAAATACAGTGATAGTTGATTTTCTATCTGGTTCTTAATTGAAAGTGCTACAGGTAAAGAAAATCATATTTATTGTAAGCGGAGTGCAAGGTGGAAAGTGATAAAGACATGAAAATTAAGTAGCTTAATGGAGTTTGATGTCAATTACAATAGCTGCACTCGTAACTAATATGCATAAATGAATATTTTGGAAGTTTTCATTGTCAATAATTTCAAATTTTATTCAATGTAAATTCAATGTAGTTTTGATGCAATCTCCCAATTTGAATAATAAGCTTAAAGAAATAACACACAATAATGCCTCACATAAATCAATAGCATTTCAAACCTCATGGCTTGTACAAAGAGTTGACTGCATTGTTCAAACAGAACTATTGGTGGCTTGATTCAAGCCTGAAACACAGCAGCAAATTTATTTTTCCACAATCCAACATTACAATGCTACACAAAATAAACAGGACTAAAACCTGTCAAGGAAGTTTACAAATTTCACTAAACAGCCTCATTTCAGATCCCATTTTCCCAAAACACACAAAGAGACTGACAAAGTAACCGATAATTATGTCCAATTTCAAAACCAAGTCTAACGTTCAGACAAACTGTCCAATGATATTACTGGCACTATTTCAGAGATTCTGCAGAATACCTGGTAAAATCTTTTCTTTCTTTATATTTAGAATGGAACTGGGAGACAAAGGATGAACTCCATTTTACTAGCAGGAGATAGAAACTTATGGGAACAATTTTAACTAAACCCCTTTCAATTATACATCAAAACTGAACTGCTCACTTTGTGCATTTGTTTAGAGTCTGTCGTTGAGTGGATTTGTTTGTTATAGTTACCTTATGACGATGAAACTGATGGAAGACTGCTAACTTGCAGGAAACCAACCATTGATGGCCTTGCAGTGTATCCTTTACCAGATCTGGGCCTTTTAGGCTCTGCTTCAGACTACACTACATTGTATGGTTGCATAATTGTGGAATGACTGAAGCAACAGTCAAGGTACTAGCAGTGGGTGGTGCATGAATACTGCTATTCTAAGAGAGGCCGAGACAAGAGGTAAACACTGCTAACTCTCTTGGTGTGACGCATTGCACATGGCTGGTTTGCACCACAACAAACAAGAGACTCGTGATTTCACTTGGAGCTTCCAATGCAACATTCACATGTTTGGTGGCTTCCATCTTTTTGAAATAGAAGCTGAGACATCAACCTTAGAAGCTCCATTATAACTGAATCAAAAAAATGCTGTCCTTGAGCTGACCACCATTTCTACCCTTCAACAGATGAATCCCAAACTCTACATGAAGGCTCATGTAAAGGAGCTTGACTCCTCAATGTTCCTTGATGGTGACATGTGATTGTCTTGCAGAGCTGCCAGAACATCACCATTCATGTAACTGCATCTCCCTCTTTATCTGAGTGAGACCAAATGTAGCTGTCACTCTTTATTGTAAGGCTTCAATGATTGGCCAAGTGGCAGTTTTGGGGATATGAAGCAGCAAGGGAACAGTTAGATTGAGGGAAAAGGAGAGGGGGTGAAAAGCAGGAAATCCATGATTGTATTATCTGCAGTTTGTACGCTATGCCAGAAAGCAGGAAAAGTGCAAATGGGAAGTTAAGAAGGGGGAAGAAGTCAGAAACATGTCTTCCTGTATGCTATCGGAACACAGATATGGCAGCCTCATTCACTCCAACTCCATAATACAGAGAACAATCTCCTCTGGAAAGCTCAATTGATGTAGTCATATTTGTCCTAATTCATGACAGCCCCATCTTATCAGAGAATCCCTTTCAAAAGAGGGAGAATATCAGTGAGTTTGCTGTGGTTTGATTGAGTGATGTGTCCACAGTAGCTGAACAGCTGGTGGTACACAAAAGCACCAAGAAATGGGTTGAGAAGGTAGCATTGTTATGGGAGAGGTCAAGGAGCAGTCACTGAGCATTGCCCAAAATCCTGATTTCTTGACATTGCGAATGGGTATGTGATAGGGTGATGCACTAAGCAGCGTACAAGATTGCTGGTGCACCAAGTAGGAAACATTGCATCAAGAGATACTCATTGACCTTGAACATCTGTGAAATGCCATTGGCCTTCTTCTGGTATGAGTGCCAATTCAGGAAACTGACCTGGTTTAATTCTCTTCTCAGGGTTTGACTCAGGGAACAGGGCCTCCTGATGTAAGAACATGGCAGTCTGCCATTTTTTTTAACTCTTGTGGAAATGCCTCCAGCACCACATTGGAAAAACTCTTTCTTGCCAGTTGCTCAATTTTCTGCTTTTTTACTTGCAACCAATTCTTTAATAGACAGTCTGTACAAAGAGACCAGCTCCGTAAAGTGCCATGAATGCGCTGTACTAAGAGACTTCCAAACAAAGAGTGCAGCTTCCCTTAAAGATGGACAAGCTGCTATTGGAAGGTACACATGGATGTGTCTCAGTTGAGTCTTCAGCCAGACAATGTGTTCCCAGTTAGGCAACACATTAGAATTATTTAGTTGAGGAGACAGCATGAAGTAAACTTACTGCCCACCTCAATGGGATCATGCTGGACCTTCTAAGCATTGTGATTCCCAATTTTAGAGAAAGGACCTTGTCAATTTTTTTCTTCATTTCTTCAGTGCAAGGTAGTCATCATTTAGAATCATAAATTTTGGACGCCACAACTTCAAACATGCTTAAGAACACAGAGAAATAGTCATGAGGTTTAACCAGGATCATAGGATTGAAGGATTAAAGCCACAAAGCGACAGTGCAGCAGAGCCCATGAAAAACAAGAGGAACAATCTCCTTGGTGCCACCACAACTGCACTCTCTGTGCCCCGGGCATTCAATCTTTTTAAAGGGTGATCTCACTGGTGAGAGACTGTGTCAGACTGTGAGAGAGCGGAACAGGAGTCCAGTCTATTCCCAAGGTGCTAAAATCTTACAGCTGTTTCCAGCAATAAATTGCCTGAATAGTGCAATCAACATTAGCGACATGAAGCAGACTGTTCTCAAAGCAGTTTACTTTCCATTCCTATTCAGACACATACCAGACTACTGACAGTTTCAGAACTGAACTATTTTCAGACCAGCTGAAGCAGCTGTCCATGACTATTCAGTTTGTGTCCTTGCCATTCTGAAAAAAAACTCTTGAGCAGTTGTCTATTTCTGCATGTGCTAAAGTAAAAAAGTCCAAAAAGAGATCTTTTCACCAGATAACATCATAACAGTTGAGCTCCAAGCAACTTTTCTGCAGAGATCCAGATTACTGAGTGTATTCCTAAAGATGGTACCCACATGAAAATATGAATATTTAGGAATAGACTAGATTCCCTACAGTGTGGAAACAGGCCCTTGAGCCCAAGCAGTCCAAACCAACCCTCTGAAGAGTCACTCACCTGACTCATTTTCCTCTGACTAATGCACCTAACACTATGGGCAATTTAGCATGGCCAATTCACCTGACCTGTGGGAGGAAACTGGAGCAAATTCACAAAGACACGGTGAGAATGTACAAACTCCAACAGACAGTCGCCCGAGGCTGAAGTCAAACCTGGGACCCTGGTGCTGTGAAGCAGCAGTGTTAACCACTGAGCCACTGTGCTGCCCCAGAATAGAGCAATAGATCAGGGACCATATTCAGGAAAATCTGAGAGACAAACATTTCCTTGTGTAAGGTGAAAAATAGCTTGAAATAATTTTCATCCCAATGGCCTTCTGTTCAGATATTGAACAGTATACTTCAATAACACATCAATGTTTGATAACTGCTCTCAGCCTTTTGGATAAGCTGTGTCATTGTGGTGATGTGTTCAAAACATATATACATCTTTTGTGGTTGGAGCCAGACCAACAAAGCACCTTTTAGAACTTCACAGTAGGTATGTTTTCTTTGGAGGTGGATTGCTGAGAAAGTACAATTTCCTAGAGTCCAATCACGCAACGTGCAATCAGTAGCAATGACTAAATGCTTGGTGCATTTCAATAGACAAGCCAATCACTTCAGGATGAATCTCTCTACACTGTGGAAAATTGTGTCATACAGCAGCCTTGTGCTTCTGGTACTGAACTAGCAACACAGAAATACCAGAATATCATCCCAGCATAGAAAGTTACAGCATTACTAAGCTAAATAATGCAATAACTAATGGCTGACCAGTGGAAAGCAAACATCAAAGTCCAGACTGCAGAATACTTCACTCTGTGTCTGACTCTTCATGACCTCAGGACAATGGATAAGTAATAAACATCACTTAGGAGACAGTGAGGTCCGCAGCTGCTGGAGATCAGAGTTGAGAGTATGTTGCTGGAAAAGCAGAGCAAGTCAGGCAGCATCTGAGGAGCAGGAAAATCAACGCTTCGGGCCGGAGTCCTTCATCAGGAAAGGCCTGATGAAAGGCTCCAGCCCGAAATGTCGATTTATCTGCTCCTCGGATGCTGCCTGACCTGCTGTGCTTTTCCAGCAACACCCTCTCAACAATAAACATCACTTCACCAATGCTGACCATATTGCAAAGAAAACCCACGTTGATGTTAAGAAGAATCTTAAAAACTATTCTACCAGAAAGACATAAGAACAAAAGCAACCAGAGAAGGTGTAGGCAATTTGTCTCTTTCATGTTTTCTTCCACTCAAAATAATTATGACTTTTCTCTGCCTTAATTTCACTTCCTGTACTACCCTTAATTCCTTTGGTATCCAAAAATGTATCAGTCTTTTTTTGAATATATCCAAACATCCCATAGGGTAGTGGATGCTCAAAGATCTGTATTATGCTGAGGTCAATTGACTGTGCAGTGGCATCAATCAAATTTCAAGCAATCATGATTATAACATTTGCAGAAGTCGACAGATGCAATTTTCTCCAATTATAAAATAACCTTAAAATACATTTAAGCAGATTCTTTAGTTCAGTAATTATATCTATTGTACCATGTGCACAATACCACTTTGAGAAAGCCATTTATCCAGAATTCTCTCAGATGTGTCATAAACTTTAAACAAGTTGTGCTTAGAAATATTTCGAATCATATGTAATAACTGAGGGTTGATAGTGTGGTGCTGGAAAAGCACAGCCGGTCAGGCAGCATCTGAGGAGCAGGAGAATCGATGCTTCAGGCAAAAGCCCTAAATGAGGGTCCATCAAAGAACAGTTTGCCTTTAAATCAACCAAACTAATGCTAAAGGCAGTAAGCAGAAAGAAACACAGAATTTATCCAATATTCAATTGATATGAAACAATTACAAAACTGTTAACATCTCTTTCCATCCTACACTTTAAGACTTCATTATAATGATGCCAATTGAAATCTCACAAAGACAAACTTCTACTGAATTAAAAAAATAATGTAATGAATTCAAATGTAGCAGAAGAGTGAAAAATAGTCAGAAAGTCAAACTTTGCCAAGAAAATTTCAAATTCTTCCAGTTTTCGAACACTTTACCTCATACTTTTCAGTCTTTTGATCTTTGTTTAAAGACCACTTTACTGCAACCACCTATCTACAGCGCGAGTGCAGTCTATCTGCATTATCCAATTGAAATGCAGCTTTAGAGTACAATTTGATTGGAAGAATATTTTTGTTAAACTGAATATTTCCTGATTGATTTTATTCTAAATCTCGTGTTTGGGAATGTTAGTTGACCTTTAACCAAATGCACAAACAGCCATCAGCTGGTCCAGGAACGCCAACCTGAGTGCATCTTCAAGTGGTCAGATTATCAATGAATTTCTAAGCCACTATATTCTAGATCCCATTTATGTTTAGCTTCCAGAAACAAACTTCAAAAATCAGATATTGTTTTTACGGAAAGGAACAAGGAGGGTTTAGAATAAAATCAATCCTCCTTGTTCCTTTCTGTAAAAACAAAATCTGATTTTTGAAGTTTGTTTCTGGAAGCTAAACATAAATGGGATCTAGAATATAGTGGCTTAGAAATTCATTGATAATGTGACCACTTGAAGATGCACTCACGCTGGTGTTCCTGGACTAGCTGATGGCTGTTTGTGCATTTGGTTAAAGGTCAACTAACAAGGAAGAAGAGGCTTTTCCAAAACAATTATCAGACTAATAAGAGGTGATGTCTACCACAGTTACCATCGTGGGGAGCTATGCTCTATGGAAATATCTGAGATGTCTTGAATAGATTCACCAAGTCTTAGTTACTGATATCTGGAAGGGAAGGATGCTCACATGAAGCTTACAGCAGAAGATAGGGTCAATGCTGACAATCAGAAAAAAATTATTTAATTATATTCTGTATGAAGTACATGATTGTCTCTTGTGAGACATCAGACTCAAGCGTAAACACACATTATTCATGTTAGAACAACAACAACCAAACTGCTTAGTTTTTCTCAGGAACAATTCTTTTCTCCAGATGGGTGGAGATTATATTGTCATCAGTTTACCCTTCCAGACAAGTCTTTATAAAACAATTATGTCACTTTGTATTCAGTTCCCTTCTCAAGAAGCACTCTGACTGCTTCACAGAGCAGAAGAAGATTGAGAACATGAAGGACAAAAAAAAGACATCATAATGTTAAAAAGTCCTTTCTTAAAAAAAAAGCTTATCTACATTCTCCTACTTTCTCATTTATTTTTGATTGATGATTTTAAATGCAAATTGTACCAAGTATTTTAACAGTTTTCAGCAATATTAGTAAATTTAGTGATATTTTGATGCATTTTAAGAATCCAGTTCATTGCCGATATCACTGAAAATCTTGACCATGTTAAATCTGCTTATTAATAAAAATGTTCATAACTGTTTCAAGAATTCAAAATTCCAACTATCCTTCGATGTTTTCATAAATTCCACTCAGGCCAAGGTTAACCCATAACTGTACATCCCAAAACCTTTGAAAATGTTTGATGGCTTTCTTTGAAATGTATTAACACACACATTATTGCCAACATGTAGGCATTAGAAGAAATTCTCCCCTTGTTTTCCAATGCCATATGGACATTTAATTGTAGCAGTATTCAGAACCTTAAATGTATGCTTGCCCTTTACATTAATAAAGCTTGAGAAATGATTTTGTCAAATTTATCAACGTTTATCAGTTCACATTTTGTCCATAACTTCTTTTTTATTAATGTGGAACATCCTGAACAAAGCAGGCCTAAAATGTACACAGCCTCTGAATAAGAGGAAACACATTTATGAGTGCAGGAGTGTGCAAGATATAAGTATGCAAAAGTGCAGAACTCAAAATCTTTCTCTTTCTTTTGAAAAGTTAATTATAGCATTTATAAGTACACTAAAATACTGTCTCTGACATTTAGGCAATAGGTGTTATAGTTTCATCAGCAAACAGAAATACAGCAAGAATTGCTTCCCAAAATCCTCATGCTGGCTTTTTAACCCAAAGACAACTGTTTATTGAATCTAACTAGATTCTCAGGAAATTAGCTCATTGACAAGTGCAGAAGATGGGGCTTTCAATATGTAAAATAATATCTTCTTACAGATTAGGGCAAGAGATCTAATATGAAACATCTCCTGTGTTTCAGCTGGAAATGACTTCAGAAGAACACATAATGTATTTAAACTTCTTGTTCACCCTTGACACATACTACATCATCAAAGGTGTCATTAGACAGAAAATTGAAAGTGAATGATACTGTAATTTTCCAATACATGCTGATAGGCAGTCAAGATTCCTTTGTAATGTTGCAAACATGGAAAAATAATGCCAAAACTTTTCATTAAAAAATGCAAGATCAATTTTGAAAATTGCTCATTGCAACTTACATGCAAATTCAAGCTTGGCTGCTTTGCTCACAATTGTGCCAAACAAATTTGTTGCGAAGCATTGGTAGGTTCCATAATCCTGGGTTCTAACTGGGTTATTGATAACGAGGTTGCCACCAATCAAACTGTAGCGATAACTGAGGCTGAAGTCAATGTCTGTGCCATTTCTTTGCCATCTATGACAAAAAAAAAGAAATATTTGAATTGTGTTGCCACAAATCTCAATGTATTTCAATACTTGGATGCACATAAAAGAATAATAGTACTTTTGAACATTGTTAAGGAAAGACAGTTAACTGCAGAAGGGAGGAAAAGTTAAATTATTTAATGTAAAACTAATACATTTATGTTTTTGAGTTTTCAATTTGGAAAGAAAGGTTTATTTCCTGTTTTGTTTTTGAGTTCTCAATCCAACTGCTTAACTTAACATTGAGTCTGCTTTCTAGTCACTGATGATTAGCTTTCAAAGTGAATCCTGCAACAAAAATAAAAGTCATGTTTTTTAATTGCACATTATTTGGCACAAGCGAGATGTTCTGTTGAACAATCCCTTCCAAGCACAAGATTGAATCAATGCCAGCAAATTCAAAAACTTCCTGACTTCTGGGCATATTACATTCACTACCTCCAAACAATCAATTAGCTCCTGCCAGTTCCTTGCCATCACTTTGACTCGAAGGTATGAGAAACACAAATCTTCCCTGCTTGTTTCCTTTTGTAATAATTTTCTAAAATGTATGAAACTATGTGCTACACATTGCAATTAGCAACTGTATTGTGCATATTAAGTTGGTATTGTTCAATTTTATTTTCATAGCTAGCAAACCATTTTCTAAACAAACATATCACACACACACAGGAGGAAACCTCCAAACAAAATAACTTTGGCTCATTCAATTCTTAACAGGCATTTAAAACACCATCATACCAACATAGTTGAATTTTAGATCCCTCCATGGTACAAAACTGAAACTCAGGAAGTTAACATTTCATAGCTTATTTTGTAATTTTGCACTTGGAATACAAGTTAGTATATTCCAAAATACAAATGAGTTTTAGTTGGCAACATCTCCAAAGTTGCTGAGGTCGCTACTTTTGGATTGCCAAGAAGTCTTGTACAAACTACCCTTCGTATGGTTGTAATATTCATTTACACCATGATAAAGCAAGCTATATTTTCTGATCCTAACTTAGTACAGTGGTAGTTCGTCCTAAGTCCATACTTCAACTACTGGTTGAGGAAATTACCTGGTGGACTGAGCCATTCAACTCAACCAGTTACTATTCTCTGATAGTACAAATCCTTTATAGTACACGTAATACAGTTTATTCCAGATTTCATTTGCAATACATGTATAATGATCCTGGACAAGGTAAATTTATGGTTTGATCTTGTGAGGTAGCAGTAACGTTTTGTTTAAAGATAGTGAAGTTTAAACGATCAAGTACTTCATTAAAATAATAAAACCACAGGATTCTGTGACTTTAATAAAGCAAAATAATTCTTGAACAATAAACTGAGAAAAGCAAAACAATCTAGAAGCAACATACATTCACTTCATACATTCACCTGCCCTCTGCAATAAGCACCTTTACACCTTCCAGCTTTTTTTAAATATCTGTGAGATTGAGGAGCCAATAGTTCCCTCTTGCTTTCTCCATGGCAATGTCCTCTGAACTTTGTCAGAATTAACATGTCTAACCAATCAGCTCTTCATTTTTCTCTTTGGTGTGAATTGTTGTGGAATTTGAAATGTAGTACTTTTAAGATCTGATGCGATCAGTGCAAGGCAAGAAATGTCAACATCGTGTCCATCTTGTCAGCAACGTTCACATTCAAGGAAATATGTAGTTGAATCATTAAGAGAGAAGTTTAAACTTTCACAAGGATACTGCCAGATATGGTAAGCTGCTGTTTTAAGGAGAAATCTGGTATAGTGAATACTTCCAATCAAGTTCAGAGATGTAATTACACACCGCTGGAGCAGGTGAGACTTGAACCAGAGTCATGGAGTTGTACAGCACGGAAACAGACCCTTCGATCCAACTCATTCATGTCCATCAGATATCCTCATCTAACTTAGTCCCATTTGCCAGGACTTGACCCATATCCCTCTAAACCCTTCCTATTCATAAACCCATCCAGATGCCATTTTACTTGTTGTAATTGTACCAGCCTCCACTACTTCTTCTGGCAGCTCATTCCATACACACACAACCCTATGAAAAAGTTGCACTTTAGGTCTCTTTTATGTTCTTCCTCTCTCACCCTAAACCTATGCCCACTAGTTCTGGATTCCCCCATGAATGATTGATGTAAATAGCAGTGGTGAAGAATAGATCACTCTAAATCACATAAATGAGAGGTAGTATGCAGGATGCAACTTATTGAATGATAGAAATCGGCATAAAATTACATTGATTGGTTCAAGTTTGAATTTGCACCTATCAGGAGGCAGAAACAACATATTTTTCCTCATTCAAACTATGTGCTGGCCAGTTTCTTCTCTACTCTCAGTCTATGACATCATCAGATTGGGTGGAGCTTCGTGCAGCTTCAATCAGAACCGATATCTCGCACTATATTTTATCAAATATTATTCCCCATTGTCAGCATTTACACTTGCAAATGTTTAACCATATATACATTTATTTAACTATCTCTCTTCTCCATTTGCTGACTTCACAAATTCAGGCAGCCTGGAAGATATATAGAATTCCTCAAAAACATGTTTTCTTCAGACATGGGGGTTTGGTGTGCCATTTGGTCAAAGATTGTTGACCTGGATGCTGAACATCTGCAAATAATTCCTCCACCAGAGGATCCTGCTGTGCCAGCTCTTCCTGGATTCCATGTGATCTCACCTTGCTAACCAATCTACCACGTGGCCACTTGTTGAACACCTTGCTGAAGTTCATATCAACAACATTTACTGCTCTGCCTTACAAGGCAGGTCTTTGGCTGCCGCAGTGACAATACCTGATATGAGGACTCCTGGCTGGAGTAGGCCCGAAACTTGCACTCAGTGGGTTGTTGGCTCCGCCTATGGTAGGTATGAAGCACAGAGATTCCTTGAAGACTCCTTGAATCTTACAAGAGCTCTGAAGCTATGCTTGCATATTCCTTGCATAGAAGATTAACTCTGTTTATGTAATTCCTTTTTATTCTTATTGTAGTTCCAAGTCAGGCCGGATTGCGGTGACAAAATACTTTTCACCGTATCTTTCTAGATATATGTCACAATCAATAAATAACTCCGAAATCATTAACTCGCTTCTTAAAAAAAACTCAATGAAGTTTGTGAGGTATGACTTCCCAAGCACAAAGCCATGTTGACTCTCCCTAATCGGTCTTTGCCTTTCCAAATACATACACATCCTGTTGCTCAATATTCTCTCAAACAACATACCCACCACTGATCTCACACTCACTGGTCTATAGTTCCCTTGCTTTTCCTCACCGCTTTTCTTAAATAATGGCACTACATCAGCCAATCTGCAGTCCTCTGACACCTCACCCATGGCTTTTGATGACACAAATATCTGAGCAAAAGGCCCAGCAATCTCTTCCCGAGCTTCCAACAATGGTCAGGGCATCTGCAGGATCCATGTGCTGTGGCTAAGAGGGTATCTGCGACATAAGTGGAATTAGGAGAAGTTTTTGTATAATGTTTGAGTAGTCTGGTGCCAAACTGAAACAAAGAGTATCTTAAAAGACGATATTCATTACTATTTTTCATTGTTTGGAAGTTACACGCACCACTTTACCTTTAACAAAAATTAAAAACACTCATTCCTTCTGAAAACAGATTCATTGCCTGTATTACAGATTTTCCAAACAACCTGAGTAAGGACACAACTTACAATGTTGTTAAAGATTTGGTGAAATTACATATCTCAGTAATCCTATTTACTTTGTCCTCCTAATGCTTGTCAAAAGTCATGCATCGTTGTACAGCAGTTTGTTCACTCTGTACTGATGCAGATAATCTTGAGACTTTTACCCTTTGTATCTTTCTGGGATACACCTGATCAGGTCTCAGGGATTTTTTTTTACCTTGATGCATTTTAAGATATTCAGTACCTCCTCTTCTGTAATAGGGATACTTTTCAAGACATCACAATTTATTTCCCCAAGTTCTTTAGCTTCCATGTCCTTCTCCACAGAGTGTGTTGTTGATGCAAAGTTTTAATTTAGTATCCCAGCTAACTCCTGTGGTTCCACACATAGACAGGCTCACTGATTTTTAAGGGCCTTCTACTGTCTGTAGTTACATTTTTGCCCTTAAAGAACTTGAAGAATCTCTTTGCATTCTCTTAACTTTATTTGTTAATGCTCTCTCATGTTCCCTTTCTGCCCTACTCATTTACCTCTGGAATATACTCCTCGTGTCATCATACTCCTCTGAGGATTAACTCGATCCCAACTATCTGTACCTCCCAAATGCTTCCCTATTCTTGATCAGAGTCTTAATTTCTCATCATCCAGCTTTACCTTCACCTAGCATCCTTTCCCTACACACTGAAAAGAACATACTGTCTCTGAACTCTTGTTATCTCATTTTTAAAGGCCTCCCAATTTCCAACCATCCCTTCATCTGTGAATAGTCACCACCAATCAACTTTTGAAAGTTCCTGCCTAATACTCACAAAATTGGCCTTACTTCAAAGTACTCTCCCATTGACATCTCGGTGTGTTGTATTTCTCATTTCTTTGCTCAGTATTTGCTTCTTCTGATAAACCTTGCTGATTTTTAGCATTTAATAGTTTCTTCAGTGATGATGGAAATAGAAAATATTTCTACAACTCTTGCAATGTCTGTGACTTCTTTCTGGCAGACAGCATGAAAATATTTTCTTATTCCAACATTGGTAATCTCAAGAGATTCTTGGTTCATTTTCAGTTTTATTGAAAAGAACAATGAAGTCTTCTACTTGTTGCACCTTGACTGCCAGTGTTTGTTTCTGATGCAGTTGTTCTCATGGAACTAACTGAAATCATTTTGTGACCGCAAGGATGTTCATGTTGAAGACAAGCAAGCATGCTGAAAAGTGAGAAGTATAACTTGCCAATTCTGCATACATTTTTTTTAACTCTTGTCATAGCTGACCATTGCCTGTGCCTCTGTGGTTCCACAATGATGATATGGACACTTTATATCTGCTAGATTTGCACTATTTAGAAGGGTCATTTTTTTTGACCAATGTGTGCAGGAGGGTCTCCTGACACACTATGTAGATAGGAGAAAGTGAGGTCTGTAGATGCTGGAGATCAGAGTTGAGAGTGTGTTGCTGGAAAAACACAGCAGGTCAGGCAGCATCCGAGGAGCAGGAGAATCGACATTTCAGACCAGAGCCTTCCTGATAAAGGGCTCTGGCCTGAAACGTCGATTCTTCTGTTCCTCGGATGCTTCCTTACCTGCCGTGCTTTTCCAGCAACACAGTCTCAACAGTATGTAGATAGGCCAACAAAAGGCAAAGCTGCATTGCTGGGTAATGAACCCAGGCCAGATGGTAGATTTGGAGGTAGGTGAGCACTTTGGAGATAGTGACCACAATTTGGTTATGTTTACTTTAGCAATGGAAAGGGATAGGTACATTCCACAGGGCAAGAGTTACAGGGGGGGAGGCAATTAAGCAAGATTTAGAAGGCACAGAATGGGGAAGGAAACTGCAGGGGATGGGCATAATTGCATAACTGAAATGTGAAGCTTGTTCAAGGTACAGCTACTGTGTGACCTGGATAAGCATGTACCTGTCAGGCAGGAAGGAAGTGGTTGAGCGAGCGAACCATCATTTACTGAAGGATTTGAATCTCTTGTCAAGAGGAAGAAGGAGGCTTATGCAAAAATGAGGCATGAAAGCTCGGTTAGGGCACTTGAGAGACAAACATTTGCCAGGAAGGACCTGAAGAGAGAGCTAAGAAGAGCCAGGATGAGACATGAGAAGTTTTTGGTAGGTGGAATCAAGGAAAACCCAAAAGCTTTCTCTCGGTATGCCAGGAATAAAAAGAAGGACCAGAGTAAGATTAGGGCCTTTCAAGGGCAGTAGTGGGAAGTTGTGCGTGGAGTCTGAAGAGATAGGAGAGGCGGTAAATAAATATTTTTCATCAATATTCACAGGAAAAAGACAATGTTGTCAAGGAGAAAACTGAGGTGCAGGGTATTAGACTAGACGGGATTGAGGTTCATAAGAAGGAGGTATTTGCAATTCTGGAAAGTGTGAAAATAGATAAGTCCCCTGGGCCAGATGGGATTTATTCTGGGATTCTTTGGGAAGCCAGGGAGGAGATTGAAGAACCTTTAGCTTTGATTGTTATGTCGTCATTGTGTACAGAAATAGTGCCTGAAGACTGATCGCAAATGTTGTCCCCTTGTTCAAGAATGGGAGTACGGACAACCCTAGTAATTATAGACCAGTGAGCCTTACTTCGGTTGTGAGTAAAGTATTGGAAAAGATAAGAGCTAAGATTTATAAAAATCTAGAAAGGAATAATTTGATTTGGGATAGTCAATATGGTTTTGTGAAGGGTAGGTCGTGCCTCACAAACCTTAATGAGTTCTTTGAGAAGGTGACCAAACAGGGAGATGAGGGTAAATGTGGTGTATATGGATTTCAGTAAAGCATTTGATAAGGTTCCCCATGGTAGACTATTGCAAAAAATACAGAGGCGTGGGACTGAGGGTGATTTAGCAGTTTGTATCAGAAGTTGGCTAGCTGAAAGAAGACAGAGGGTGGCGGTTGATGGGAAATGTTCATCATGGAGTACTAGTGGTATACCGCAAGGACCTGTTTTGGTGCCATTACTGTTTGTCATATTCATTAATCACCTGGAGGAGGGCGTAGAAGGATGGATTAGTAAATTTGTGAATGACACTAAAGTTGGTGGAGCTGTGGACAGTGTGGAAGGATGTTGCAGGTTACAGAGGGACATGGATAAGCTGCAGAGCTGGGCTAAGAGGTGGCAAATAGAGTTTAATGCAGAAAAGTGTGAAGTGATTCACTTTGGAAGAAGTAACAGGAATACAAAGTACACTAGCCCAGTAAGAGTCTTGGTCGTGTGGATGAACAGAGTGATCTATGTGCATAGATCCCTGAAAGTTGACATCCAGGTTGATACGGTTGTTAAGAAAGCATAAGGTGTGTTAGGTTTTATTGGTAGGTGGGATTGAGTTTTAGAACCATGAGGTCATGTTGCAGCTGTACAAGCCTCTGGTGCGGCTCCACTTCGAGTATTGCGTACAGTTCTGGTTGCCACATTATAGGAAGGATGTGGAAGCTTTGAAAGGGTGCAGAGGAGATTTACCAGGATGTTGCCTAGTATAGAGGGAAGGTCTTATGAGGAAAGGCTGAGGGATTTGAGGCTGTTTTTGTTAAAGAGAAGAAGTTTAAGAGATGACTTAATAGACACATTCAAGGTGATCAGAGGATTAGATAGGGTGAACAGTGAGAATCTTTTTCCTCAAATTGCGATGGCTAGCACGAGAGGAAATAGCTTCAAATTGTGGAGTGCTGGTTATAAGACAGATGCCAGAGGTAGGTTCTTTACTTAGAGTAGTAAGGGCATGGAATGCCCTGCCTGCAACAGTGGTAGACGCACCAACTTTAAGGGCATTTAAATGGTCATTGGATAAACATATGGATGATTATATAATAATGTAAGTTAGATGGGCTTCAGACTAGTTTCACAGGTTGGCACAACTTCAATGGCCTGTAATTTGCTGGAATGTTCTATGTTCTATCAGCAGAATGTTTACAGCTGAAGTAACAGAGAACTTTTGATTGTTTCTTACAGCAAAGTTGTTCTCCATCTCTCAGGATTTGTCTGCGAGTCTTCTGGTATCTACTTTCAGCACAATTTCAACAGTCTTCTCCAAATTTAACCCGTTCTTTGATTTAAAAAAATCTGACAGACCCATCACTAATTCAAGCTACACTTTGTTCGTTACGAATTCTGCTCTCGAAGCGCCATAGCTACAGTTTTCCACTAATTCATAGAGTACACTTACAAAATTATCTATAGATTCCCACGGATATTGAACTCTTCTGTTAAATCTGGTCTCTTCCAATATTTTATTTGCTCACAGATTGAATTAATTATCAAAAGCTATCAGAACTTCTCCAGAGGTTTTGTTGTCTTCTTAACTTTACAACCTATTGTATATCAGAGTGCATTTAGTTTTTCACCTTGAGATTTACTGTTTGATTTTGAAATAGATCTGTATCTTAAGAACTGATTTCTCCAAGTTATCCATTTACATGTTGTCTGGGTCATCTCTCACTAAATATTAATGGAAATATTAATTTTCCTCCAAATGTAACCTTTTTTTTTTCAAAGTTTAAAATCTGTAGCATTTTAAAGCTTCTGTTCCTCTAAATGATTTAATGATTCTGCACTGAAGAAATCTTGGTCTAAAAGCTTATGATGTTGCAAATTCAATGCTTTTTTAATTCTCTTGCCTTAAAGTTTCTTCAACTTTTCTGTGACACTGAGTTTAAACGTTGAACTGTTGTTCAAACTTGTTGCTGACTGCAAAACATCAAACTCTATTAATAGCTATGCTTTAAGATATTCTTCCCATAAAGCTTTATCTACACAGCATTTTCTATACGATAACATAGAGATGTATAGCATGGAAACAGACCCTTCAGTCCAACCCTTCCATGCCAACCAGATGTCCCAACTTAATCTAATCCCACTTGCCAGCACCCGGCCCATCTCCCTCCAAACACTTCCTATTCATATACCCATCCAGACGCTTTTTAAATTCTGTAATTGTACCAGCCTCCACCACTTCCTCTGGCAACTCATTCCATACGCGTACCACCCTCTGTGTGAAAACATTGCCCCTTAGGTCTCTTTTATATCTTTCCCCTCTCACCCTGAACCTATGCCCTCCAGTTATGGACTCCCCCACCCCAGGGAAAGACCTTGTCTATTTATCCTATCCATGCCCTTCATGATTTTATCAACTTCTTTTATCACCCCTCAGCCTCCGACGCTCTAGGGAACACAGCCCCGGCCTATTTAACCTCTCCCTGTAGCTCAAGTCCTCCAACCCTGGCAATATCCTTGTAAATCCTTTACAAATGAACCCTTCAAAGTTTCACAACATCCTTCCAATAGGAAGTGTTTTAGAGACTCATAGTCATAGAGCCATACAGCACGGAAACAGATCTTTTGATTTAACCAGACCACACCAACCATAATCCCAAATTAAATGAGTTCCAACTGCCTGCACTTAGCCCATATTCCTCCAAACCTTTCATATTCATGTACTTGTCTAAACATCATTTCAACATTGTGACTGTCCCACATCACCACTTCCTCTGAAAGTTCATCCCACATACAAACCACACTCTGCATAAAAAACTGTCCCTCATGTCTTTTTGAAATCTTTTTCCTCTCACCTTAAAAATATGCCCCCTTGTCTTGAAATCTCCCATCCTAGGGAGAAGATGCCTGCATTCATCTTATCTATGTTCCCCATGATTTATAAACCTCGGTAAGGTCACCTGTCAACCTCCTCCACACCAGTAGAAAAGGTCCCAGCCTAACCAGCTCTCCTTATAACTGGAAACATCCAGATAAAACTTTTCTGAACCCTCTCCAACGTAATAATATCCTTCCTATAACAGGGAGACTGGAACTGGACACAGTACTCCAGAAGAGGCCTCACCAATGTCCTGTATACCCTCAGCATAATGTCCCAACTCCTATACTCAAAGGTCTGAGCAATGCAGGCAAGCGGGCAAAACACTTTTACTTCTTTTAAGCTCCATTTTTGAAAAAAACGAGTACCATTTCTCTGTACTGCTTACTGGGGATTTTTTTTTTAAATTACAATTTTTGTTTCTCACATCATGCAGACAAAGGGGAGGATTTCTCAGCCTCTGCAGCTGAGATGGAGCATTTCCCTCTATTTTTCGGGTAACACAGTTGCTTTATCACCTTTCATCATCTAATACACGAGACACATCACAACTATAACTGTTTAAATAAACATTTGTGGTTGCAGTCTGAATAAACTTTCCTTCCAAAATCTTAGTTTCAATCATGAATATTCTAATCTTATCATGATCTTTAAAATCTTCTAACTATTGTGTTCTCTTAAGGACTCTGCTTAAAATCTTTGACAGTTTCCTTTATGAACTTACCTGTTTTGAAGGATACTTTGTCATTTTCAATTATATATTTTTCTTTCCATTACTTCCAAGTTTCGTCCCCTTGCTCATTGTGATTTCTAATTTCAGTTATGGAGCTCTGAACTGCTCTTCAGAATCTGTAAGGAACCTATAACTTTCCAGTAAGTTTCATTCTTTTTTATACTCCTCCCAACCCACACCTTTATTTTTCTGTTCCTCATATCATGCTCTGAGCTCTGAGGTAAAGATTTTCTTCTGGAGTACTGCTTTGACCATACTGCTGCTTCCATGTGTAAAGCTGACTGTGTCTCTATTTAAACAGTGGCTGCTGGTAAGTGTCTGAATGTTCTTAAATCAGAAATGTTCTTAACGTGGTAAATTCCCTTTTCTTCCGACCACTCGCTTTTTTTCCCCCTTTGGGTCTTTTGTTTCCACTGTTTGTTACCTTTAAGTATTTATGAAACAATTCCCACAGCTGATCATTGTGTGGTACTTGCAGTCGAGATGGAATGCTGCTTCCAGTTCTCCTTTCTACTCCTCAAAATAAAACTTTAATGAAGAATAAAGAACCATACAGCAGAGAAACTGACCCTTCAGCCCATCAAGACTGCACTAGCACATAATGCCTTTCTAAACCAAAAACCTTTTACCTCGACATCCCTCTGTCTATACATATTTCTGTCAAGATCAGATTGGACAGCCCCTGGTGAGGCACTGTAATATACACAAATGATGAATGAAAACATGAGAGAATGTTCTCTCAGGGCCTATTGAATTCAGACTGGGAGAGGATTGACCATTGAATTCTCATGAGAAGAAACATTTGTCTGAGTTACAAGATGTAGTTTATTGAATAAAAACAATAGGTACAGGTTACATTGACTCGGTGGATGGAATTGCAAAGACTACACAAAACCAGAGATACCACATGTTTCCACTGAAATCTGGTGCTACTCCTCCACCCCAAGATTATGTGATGTCTTCAGACTGGGCATAGCTTAATGCAGCTACAACATTAACTCTTTCAGAACCATTATCTTATCCAACAGTAACGATTTCTCTTGAGTTCGGAACTCTGATTTAACCTCATCAATTTCATTTTTTATTGGCCAAGATGAAGAGAGGTGAGTTGGAATAAAATAATATTCACACAATGTCGTTGGAGCACAGAATGCATCACCACTTGAATGTGGACCATTGTGTCTTTTGCAGGGAAATAAAGAAAATACATGGTTGAGAAGAGACAGTCAGGCGTTCAATTAATCTTAAATTCTTCTTGCAAGTATCCAGCAGGAGCGAACGATAATGGAGGTTGTCCTCTGAACTTATTTCATTCTATGTTTAGTTGCTGGGTAAATTTTGTTATAATTTATAAGGAGACTCCATTACTTGTATGTGATAATCAGTTTTTTACACATTTAAATTCATCAAGGTGATGCACAGAAACTCTATGGTAATTGCATATATTTTGTGTCAGAAGATCCACATAGATATATGGTAGTGTCATCAAAAAGCTGCACCAATAACATCCATTAACCTTATTTTGAGAAAACCATCACCTGTGCCCGCATGACATTCAATTTTCCCATACAAACCACTCTTTTAGCTTCATGAAGTAGGATTGTCCAATTAGTGCCAATTCATGCTAAATTAAGTCTTCATACTCCACAATTTGTTTTGAATTAATTCAAAGGTACTCCTAAAATAACTCGCCTGCAGAAATTATGATTAAATTCATTGAACTAATTTTGAAACCTATCTACCCGTTTGCCCTTTCTAGCACATGTATGCCATTTAGTTCTTTTTTTTAATCAAAGAGTAGGATAATTTGTTTTAAT
This sequence comes from Chiloscyllium plagiosum, assembly GCF_004010195.1. Taxonomy (NCBI): domain Eukaryota; kingdom Metazoa; phylum Chordata; class Chondrichthyes; order Orectolobiformes; family Hemiscylliidae; genus Chiloscyllium; species Chiloscyllium plagiosum. Next base: position 49,360,955 of record NC_057727.1, read on the forward strand.
TATGGCAGCTCATGAGGCCTAATTGCATTAATGACATTCATATGAAAGGGTGTTCCATAGTGACTATCAATTATTTCGTTTATATATTATTAAATATCATGATATTACCCTTTCAAATAAATTCAAACAGCAGAAAAATAATTTTAAATCCTCAGCTATACTATTGAAGCCTTTTTAAATGTCTCCTGACAAACTGCATTAAGACTTGATGTTAATCCTCCATGAGCATTTTATTAAAACAAATCATGCTTCTGAATGGTTCAAGGAATTTTGTCCAGAGCATTTGTCATTCTACTCCTCGGAAAAGCTAGCAATGAATATGACTGTAAGTCACTCATTACCCTAATACATACATTGCTTGCATTGTCCTCTACATCATTTCTTTAAGTAAACAATAATATAATGAAGACTTTCTTCTGGAGATAGAGGGGCAACATTGTCTGTCTAAAGTAGAATTCAACAGTGGATTAGATGCTTCAAATTTCTAATAAGAAACATACTCTGAGTGACTTTCTAATAATACTCTGCTCCCGTCTTGTTTAAATTTGTTCTAAAATAGTTTTTTTATTTTTGCAGTAGTCATCTTCATCTTGATTGGCTACACTTTTGACAATGAACTTGATTTTAATTCATATCTTTTTTTAAACCTTTAATTTCAAGTTGAACTTTGTCAAAGAAAGAGTTTGTTTATTAAAATGGCATACTTTCTCAAAGAAATATTTCTGCCTCAACTGTTTTAATTATGCCACAGCTTATATAATTTCAACTATGAAGCGCACACTACAGGAAGTCCAGGGGAGCAAAGACTTCCCTCTGTGATTATCTTCAGTAAATTTCTCGAGAAAGCACCAAGCTCTGTTGTCAACAAGAGGCCCTTGACTACCACATACACTGTTACTCTTTTATTGGTTAATGGTGCAGAAGGGAAATTTACCCGGTATAAAAGGATGCAGGAGTACAATATTCCACATTCATCATATTCATCATTGACTTAAAATCTTCCCACAGAGGAAGGCAACCAATTCACTCACACCAACTCATAAGTATGACTGTAAAAAAGAAACATTACTAACAAGCAGATAGACATTAAGCTATTCCTTTCATAAATAGATACTGTAAACTTGTCAGCTAGTTAACAAGTCAAAATCTAAATTCATCTCAATTTATTATAATCTTAGACATTCATTTTGACATCAGTACAGAACTGTAGTCTTAAACCTGAACTGCGTCCGTAACCCTCACATCTAATTGTTATTCCAGTTCATTTCAATAGTTTTAAAACATCATTAGATAAATAAACAATTAAGTTACAGCTATGGCAAAACTTGGTTCATTTAAAATCGAACAGAAGGTTGTGTCGATCCTAACAGGAGTTCTATGGTGTTGAAGTGAGACAGTTCACCAAGCCAAATTTATGCATTATTGACTTCTAAGTAAACACTAGTTGACAAAGACGCTAGCTGAAGGGTTAAAGATTCACCTGTAACAAGAATATTTATAAAAGGGGAAAATACATGTTGCTGTGTTCATACAATCTCTTGACATTGGGGTACTGCAGGAAGCAGCACGAGTGCAAAAGAACCTATTAAGAGCCTATAGCACTTTAACAGAAACCATTACTAGAACAGTTAGGTAAGTGTCGAGAAAGAGCACTTGATGAAGCAATGAGCACTAATGGAGAAGAGTAAAAGGTGGTGACAGCAGGCAATGAGGAAAAGCAGGTTGGGAATAGACTTAACAGCTGCTGAGAGTCTTGATGCTGTAGCTGTCTACAGGGCATTCATTCATCAGCTGGAACTTCTCATGTGGTCCTTTAAAAATTAAATTTCTTGCAAGAAATATTATTCCAACATCTGTTTTGGCACAGAGGATTGAGTATGTGAAAACTATGGAGCACGTGGCTGAGAAACCCCTGAAGATAGGACTAAGCCCTGGTATAGTTCTGTTGACTAACATCATATCTGTTTCTGTGGAGAATTTTGCTTCTAATTTAAATGAAGTTTTTGTTTCTTGTCTATAAACAATACAAGCCCAGTTTGGAAGCACCATAATGCAAGGCGTGGTGCTTCTTCACAAACATCAAAGATTTGTCAAGAAAAGATATGAAATGGATTCAGTCATTAAGGATGGCAAGTCCCTCAAGACTGGCAACTCCCTCAAAAAACTGAAGAAATGCAGAGTGGAGAAAAACAATCTGCAATTGTCGAGGCCAAGATGTGCGTTAATGTGACAGGGTCTATGTGGAATCCATTGGAAATTAGACAACCAACAAGGTTTCTACTGAAGAGAAGCAATATCTTACTGTGTGAATACTTTATCTTTCAGATATCATCTTTAAGGAGTCTATGTGGTAACCATGGAAAACTTCGCAAATCTTCCTTTCAGTTTGGAGGCTGCACACAAAAATTAGTTGGCTTCTTTGACACCTGCTTCATAACGTGCAATGGATGTTTCTCTTTAAAAAAAAACTAACCTGTTGAGAGAATCAATCCCTGATGAGCAATTTCTTACTGGACCATTAGTAAAAAACATTATGCTGATGTGATATTGAACAAGGAAACTAGTAAAAAACATGGCTGACAGTCTTAAATTGAGCTCAAGTGCAACAGACAACCCTCAATGTTGAAGAGTGTTGGATATCCAGTTTGCAAGTGAGCAAACACATTCCTATTGAGCGATCAGTTCAAGTCTCTTGAGAAAAGTAAGTCAACAAGCTTTTTGCTGAATTGAAAACCAATGGAGTAATGTCAAGGACATAATGTCAAAATATCCTTCAAATTCCTTCATTTAAAACAGAGCAAATTTCCTAACAGAATTGAAAATGTTTGAACAGTATTCAGAATTATGGTTTCCAGATTCCAGAGGCCTGTCCAAAGAAAGCAAGCAAACCATTCAGGCAAAATATTGCAGATGATGGAAAGAAAATGCTGGAGAAACCTAACAAGTTGGGCAGCGTCTGTGGAGAGAGAAACAAAGTTACTGTTTCAAGTCCATTATGCTTGTTTTGATACGCTCTCAAGAAATCATACTGGGTGCCAAATGCTAGCTGTTTCTCTCTTTATAGATGTTACTAGATCTGAATTTGGCCAGCATTCTCTGTTTTCTTTGAAGCAAGCCATTAAGATCAGCTAAACAAGTGGGTATGATAGTCTACAACTGGTCAGTATTAAACAGAAAAAAGGATTAAAAGATTCCCAAAATATAGTGACCATGTCAGAAAACAATTAAGACTCAGATCAAAAACTTCCACATTCAGTGTTCACGTCATTCAGGGAGAAGCTTACAGATCCTCAATATAAATTTGGCAGTTGTCATACTCACTAAAATACTTGAACATATCAAGATGTGCAAAGTGTTGGGCCCTCTGAAAGCTGAGCACTTTCTTAATGCATTCAATCAATTCTGCAGGGCAAGTGACAGAAAAGGCCCTTGGTAGAGGCAGTGCATTCATGCAAAGGCTGATATAATTGGAAAGAGTCATGTACCGAACAAAACAGATAACACACAAGGAGAACAATTAAGCCACAAAAAAAGATCTGTTATCACACCAAAGCCATGCGCAATTTGTGTTTGACAAACCATAATTTGACCATGTACACAAGACAAAAAGTCATAAACACATTTTTCACTGCCAATCTCATGAAAAACAATGATAACACACCATCTGAAGTTTTTACAAAAATTCATATTATCTGCTTTCAGAAAACAGACGACATTTGATACTGATGAAGATTAGACATACTTGCCATACATTCTTTTTATAAACAAGTACCCTCAGGCATGGAAAGTCATGATGAAACTTGGAAATGTTTTGCTTCCAACATACAATGAATCACCAATTCCATGTGCAGAATCAACAGTGCAGGAGTGCAAGTACAACAAATTAACCTGCATATTGCACAGGTTCTACATTCTAGATACAACTGGGCCAGTACTTACAACATAGCATGACCCCATAGTACTGTAGTTAAACTCTTGGAATCAATTTGTAACTGAGACACTCGAGTTCATTCATGGAGCTGCAAGGGTCAACCTTGATTCCACTTGAAAGACACTATCCATTATTTTTGTTCTTTCTAACATAATTAGTTGTTTAGAAATGAAAGTATCATGGATGCAGCTATTGCATCCTTCAGTTAATTTGGATGATCTTGCTGCATCCATTCCAGGCTAGAGCAATGTTGGTAAAATGTAAAACTTTGCAATGCATGTTTCATGATTTAATATTGACATGACTTAACAATACCTTGAAGTATTAGAAACCCAAACAACTTAGATGTTAATAAGTTGGATTGGTCAGTGAGAATCTACTGTAAGATGGTGTGTGTAAATAGCTAGATTAAGTTAAAAAAAAGAGAGAACAAAAATATGAATGCAAACTAGCTAGAAACAAATATTGACTTAAAAAACTTGCATGTAAGCCAAATAGAGAAGCTTACTTGAGAAAAAATGAATTTCATTACAGGCAGAGAACAGAAAATTTACAATGGCAAATGACATTGAAGTAAAATAATTACTGTGTGCCTGTCTTCACTGAGGACGATACAAGAAAATGCCAAGAAATAACTGAGATTTAGGCCAACAATGAGAATGACAAACTGAAAGAAATTAGTTTTACAAAGTAGTAATGGACAAATAATAGAACTTAAAGTCACTAAGTCAACAGGATCTAATGGTCTTTTTTTCCAGAATATTGAAATTGGAGGTAGCTATTGAAATAATGTTTGCACTGGTTGTCATATTTCAATAGTCTATAATTTCAAGAGCTGTCTCAAAAGGTTGGAAGGCTGCAAATTTATACTCTTAGAAAGAAGGTAGAGGAAAAATAGGGAACAACAGCGTTTTTGACATGATATCTGTAGTAGAGAAAATATAAGAATCTATTATGAAGGATGTGATAACTGGACATAGAGAAAATAATGATCTGATTGAGCTGAGTCAGCAGGATTTATGAAGGGGAAGCAATTTTCAACATATTCGTGATGGGACCAGCAAAATAGATCGTTGGGGGGGATGGGGAGGAATAACTCTTACACATGTTGTGCTTGGAATTTCAGAAGGCTGAGGTCTCGGACAGGAGATTATGAAACAAAATTAAAGCATATGGGATAGAGATAACATGTTGGCGCGGACTGAGAGCTGAGAACAGAAAGAAAAATGTAAGAATAAATTATCAATTGTCAGGTAGGCAGGTTCTAATGGTGGTGGATAAAACTTAGTGCTTGAACCTCAACAAATCATAATCTATCAATGATTGGATGTGGGGACCAAGTGTAATATTTCCCAGTTTGCCAATGATGCAAAACTAGCTGGGATTTTAAGTCACCAAGAAGATGCCATTGGTCTTCAAGATGATGTAGACAGGCTAATTAAGTGTGTAAGAACATCCAGATGAAAAACAAAGTGGATCTGTGGGGTTACTTTCTTTGGTAAGATTGGGGCATGCTACCTTCTTTGGATACGCATTTCTGAAATGGAGAGAAGTTGGGAAGATCTGATCTCCAAAATGACCTGGGTGTCCTTTACATAACTCACTGAAAATGGACACGCAAATAGCATGTTGACCTTTATCCCAAGAAACACAAGTGATGTAAAAGCAAAAGACATCTTGCTTCTATTGTATTAAAACTTGGGTGGCAGAATCTGAAAAATTTCGGACACTTTTGGTTCCCTTATCCAAAGGAGGACATACGTTCTATGGAGGGAATTCAGTGTATGTTCACCCTCTAGACTAAATTTCTGAGATTGTGGGGCTGTTTTAAGAGAAGAGATTGAGGACTCAGCTTATTCTCGAGAGGTTTGAAGAATGAGAGATGATTTCATCAAAACTTATAAAATTCCTCAGAAGGAATAGATTAGGGAAAGGCTTCTTGGAAACAGGGTTAGGATATGGGCAATACATTTTAAGATTGATAGAGGAATTATTTCTATACTCAGTGGATAACAAATCTTTGGAATTCTCACTCCAGAGTGCTGGGGAAGCTCAGTCATTGATGAAGTTCAAAATAGAAATCAACCAATACAGGCACAGCATGGGACAATGGCATTGAGGAAGATGATCAGCCATATTCTAGAGTTGTCCAGCAGGCCAAAAGGGCTGAATGGCCTACTCCTACCTTTCAATGTGTTGCACAATCTGAGGTTGCTCCCTATTGGGGTGACTATGTATGGTAGCCTTGCCAATTGAAACCCATAGTACCTTTGAGATCTCTGCACCCATCCATTTCCGACATAACTATCACCAGTTCTAAATGCTGCACCTTTCAATTGTATTGGCCCTAAAGTCTGGAATTTTCTCCTTAACGTTTCTCCCATTCTATCTTTCCTCTTCCAATAAGATGTCACTTAAAATTTACCTTGGACGCAACAGTTGCTCATCCGTCCAAAGATTACCAGCTGTGTGACAATTTATATTTGATAAAATGTAAGGAGTGGCTTGAGACATTTCACTGTACTCAAGATGTATGAAGGTTGTTATTGTTAATGCACTGGCATGTGAATAGCAAATTGATCTGGCAGGTATTACCAGCAATAACTTGAACTAAGGTTGTAGAATACAAGTACGATGCAGTGGTGACTTTGCCTACACTGGCCAGGCGTTCCATGTAAAGAATGTAATTTGAGAGGCACTGCACAATGCAATTCAGTAACAGCCTCCATGCTCTGATTGTGAACGTGAGAGGGTTTGATCTCTTCAGGCATGCTAAATTATGCTGCAACAAACAGAAAATGCTGGAGGAACTCAGCAGGTCTGACAGCATCTGTGGAGAGAGGAATCACGTTAACATCAAGCTTGATCTCACTCTTCTTCATAACTGCAGAACTTTAGACTCCAAAGAACCATATCAGACTAGAAATGGTAATGCAGATTCTCTGTGCTCAGATGCTGCCAGACCTGAGATTCTCCTGCATTTCCTGTGTTTGTTTCAGATTTCCAGCATCTACACTATTTATCTTTAATCTGAATTGGCATGATTTTTGAACCACCTGAGGGTGGATTCCATTTGTAAGCAAACCTACCTTCTATCCTTTCCACTCCCCCTGCCCAGCTCTGGAAAAAAGTCCAACAAATCCAGAGTAGGCAGCTGACTGGCTAAGGTAAAAACAATGACTGCAGATGCTGGAAACCAGCTTCTGGATCAGTGGTGCTGCAGAGCACAGCAATTCAGGCAGCATCCGATGAGCAGCAAAATTGACGTTTCGGGCAAAAGCCCTTCATCAGGAATAAATGGATGAAGGGCTTTTGCCCGAAACGTCGATTTTGCTGCTCGTCGGATGCTGCCTGAATTGCTGTGCTCTTCCAGCACCACTGATCCAGAAGCTGACTGGCTTAGTAGAATGCATCAGCTGAACTCGGTTGTCATTTTCCTCTTGATACAACAACCAAAAGCATTTGAGAATAACATTGCTGACTACCTTTTCTCCTCTCCTACCCCATAGATATTGTGTTTATCACATGCTCACCAATGGAAAAAATTCCTCAATGCTTCCCAGAGGCATTCTCAGGAAAAGAAATGCTGAAACAGTGATGAACCATTGGAGATGTTGACATGTTGCCAATGGTTACTGAATTTTTAAAACTCATGTACTATCAAGAACAGAACTATGACTCAGTGTTTAAGTTTGTCCATCTGATGAACTGAAATGAAAACTAACGACATTTTGTGCCACATTGTCACACTGATTTTTTTTGCACTTCAAGTTTCAATCTTACCTCAGATTTTAAAAAACTGTTTCTCCGTTACAAGGTTATGAGTGGAGCTTCAAGTTGAGTGTTTTTTTCATCTGTTTCAATGGATATTTACTTTTAATAAAGGGAAATGTGTGCTTCTGATATAGCACACAACCATTGATGGTTGTAAAGTGGTGTTTAATCAAACTCAGTTTAAGAACTGCAGTGTGTGGAGGAATTCCATTTGTGTGTATAAATAGAATCTAACCAGGAACAGATGATTCAGAATTGGAAGAGAACTTTTTTTACATTACTGTGAAGAATTTTAAAGACAATAGTAAAATGTCATTTTTCAGAATCAATTTTAATGCAGGTTTAATATTACAGCATATCAAATTTCAATTCACAGACAAACTTCTATAAAGGAGTTAGCAGAGATGTGGGTTTTTTCACACACATAGACCTAAGCAAGCCCATATTGTGCAGTATGAAGCCGTATCACAGCACTATAAATTAAGATTTTCTTCTGCTTGTGGATAAGTGTATTGCCAACATTTGTTGCTTGTCCCCAATTCACCTTGAGAAGTTTGTGATAAGGCACCTATTTGAGCCACTACAATGAATATGGCTGTAGATGAATTCATAGTGTGGTTTGTGAGAGAGATCCAGGATATTGACCTGGTTCCAGAGAAGAATCAGTGATATTATGCATCTCAGACATTGCAGGTGGTGCTGATCTGTTGCTGCTGCCCTATTGTTTCTAACTGTCAAAAATACCTCTTTAAAGTCTACTGCTGAAAGCAGCTCGCAGGTTGATGTGGTGTTTCGTGTGGTGAAACTATACTGGCGCAACTATAGAAGAAGGGCTGAATGCTTTAGCTGGTGGATGGGTTACTGGTCAAGTCAGTTTATGTATCCCGGATGGTGCTGAGTTTCTTGACTGTTGTTGGAGTTGCAGTCATGAAGTCAAGAAAGATTATTCTGCCTTGGCAGTTCTCTTGCTACCTGCCACAGGTCCAGCATGGCAGACATACCTTCCAGGACAGGACTAACCTGATCAGAGGTAGTGCTGAATGAGAAACCTCGTCCAGAGTGCTTTACGTGGAGGTGCTATTGCTCAACCTGGAGGAGTACTCATTTCATCAAGAGAGAGTTCAATGGGTGATAATGAGCAGACAGTCAACTTGTCCACATTTGATTCGATGTCAGGGTCTCATGGGCTCAAAGTCAGTGTTGAATATATCCAGATCTCGGCTCATTCGGCAGCAAATGACTGTGCTCCAAACTCCAATGCTATCGGAGAGAGGACATAAACAGGAATGCAGGCTGCTGCTCCAGCATTCGGTGAGGCAGTTCTCCCAGTTTTGGCACATATCCTCATATATTCATGCTTTGAATGAATGGTAAACTGAACAGGGTATACCTTTGTAAGTTTTGGAAGCTTGATTGATGACAAGTAGTCAACCGATTTTATTTGACTTTACTCTGATGGTTTGATACAAGGGAGTAGCTGTCAACATCATTTCAGAGGGCACTTAAGTGTTAACCAAATTGCTGTGGGTCTGGTGTTACATACAGGTCAGACTGAATAAGGACAGCAGATTTCATTCCCCGAAGAATGTTAAGGATCAAGATAGCTTTTTAAACACAACACAGTTGACCCCATTGTCACAGTTACTGAGACTCAGGTATTTTTTATTTCAGATTAATATTCAATTCAAATTCCATGAGTCAGCAAGGCGAGATTTGAATTCTGATGTCTGAACTAGACCCTTAGTGCAGTGGAATTACCACAATGCCAGTATTCTGTTTTTTTTTAAAGCAGCTTTTGTTAACACACAACACAACTATTTAAAATTAAACACTAGGAAAGCAAATGGTACAGTTGTTGCAGTGCAATATGTGAGATAAAATTGTGAAGCTTAAATAGTCAGGGCTAAAGACAAGGGATAGGTTTTTGTTTGAGCATGTTAAGTAATTGGGTAGCAGTAACTTCTGAACATGCACTTGGAAAGAACCACATGAATTTTCATTCCAAGTGGTGAAGACAAACATTCATCAATGCACGACAAAAAGGCAAAAATAGGATATAAGGGTTTCTTTATGACTGGCTTGTGACATGCATTTTGCTTCTCGCAGGGTATCTTCACTGCTGCTCGCTTTTGTCATCACTCGCAACACAAGAAACTTAGGCACGGGTAATATGGCATTCAAATATCCAGTAGATAGGTATTTCAGCTGACTTCTATGGACAAATGGCACATTCACATTAAGTTCGATGCTGAGTTAAACATTAAGTCATTCAATCAAAAAGACTAGCATGCTTCCAATGGTGTGTCTTGCTTCAAATCCCTGGGTTAAGTTGCAGTTAGAGATTGTTATGCCATTGATCACATGCTATAATGTAGTGATGACTACATTATAACACATCTCTTAAAGCTATACTGACATTTTGATTTTTGAATAGGTAGGTTGATATACTGAGACACAGTGCAACCAGTGTACTAATTTAAATACTTCTTGATAAAAATGTTGTTTCCAGTTTTGATACATTTACTTCACTTCTCAATTGTTACACAAAGCTTAGCAACCTTGTGTGGTCAATTGCTTGTTATGGCCACTGAAACACAGTGATTATTTCCTTTTAAAACTACTTTAGTTTGTGAAGGAGCGAGGTATTAAAATCAGATGACAGGATTTGAAAATCAATAGCCTATTTTTCACCACAATGATGGACTGAAAATTTCATAAATGTTAAGCGGAAAAGAACAATTGAATAAGAAAAAAGTGAATAAGGAAATCTAGTTGCGCAGGATGAATTTATAATAACATTAATAAATATTTTGCACGGCATTTTTCCAAATGAGGGAAGCTGTTAAAATGTAGGCAAACTAAACTAGGATGTGAAACAATTGTTAATCACTGCAGAAAAAGGTGTCCACTTCCAAATGAAGAGTCATGTCAGCCTCAAAACATCAGATTCTTCACCCCTCTCTAGAGATGCGACCAAATTACCGAGTTACTCCAGCAATTTCTTTTTTTATTACCATATTAAATTAAGCAAGTTTGTAAAAATTAGCAGAACTCAGTATGGATAAGTTAATAGGCCCGGATGGCATGCAGTCTAGGCTGTTGCAGAAAGACACAAGATAGCTTTTGTGAACAACTTATCGATCCTCGTGAGGCATATAACAGATGAACTGTAAACAATGTAACAAGAAGGAAAAGGATAAAGTAACTATGTATAGATATGTGGCCTAAAAGGCTGCATCACTTATATTTAACCTGTGGAAGAAGCTGAGTGGTGTATTCAGAACAGATGGACTGTATAGGACAGTGCCTGTATTTAAGTACACTCTTGAGGTAAAGCTATTTTCATATCAACAACATTTTCCTCCAAGACTATTTCACTGTTGAGGAGAGACATACAAATTATCTTGCCTACAGGTGTGGAGTCATGCTGAAAAACATTTCTACAGTACCATCTGTGTTGTGAAGCACACTTTGGAGATTACCCATCTATGAACCAGCAATAGCCTACTGCAGATGTTGGTCAATACCATCATTTAGTTTCAACCATCCTGGCTGAATTGGCTCCCTGAAGAAGCAGGCTGTTCTTACGCTGGCAAATTAATCAAGCTCACTAATTGCTGTGGTTTGTGACCAAAGAGGAACAAAAAGATGAAAGTAATGTGAGTGCCTAGTTGATTAGCTCATCAATGCTGTGAAGGGCTTGTCCAGGAATATGAAGAATGGAATGTGCAACAAAGGGCAACTGCTAGTTTGTACTTCAGTTCCTTGTTTTTTTATTAGAAAATGCTGAAGAAAATAAATAGAAACAGATGAAACGTGTGATTTTGTTGGGATCAGGTGGAATCTGGTTTTGTATTGTAAATTGAGGCAATTCAGAGGTGGTGTTTTGGAGTGATTCCTGAGATGACAAAGTTATTTTATAAGGAAAGGTTAATAAGATTGGCTCTATACTCAATGATGTTTTTGAAGAATACAAGTTGACCTTGTTCAAACATAAGATTTGATTGAGGAACAAATTACTGAAGATGCTGGAATCTACTAAAACAACAAATGCTGGAGATCACAGCAGGTCAGGCAGCATCCATGGAGAGAGAGAGCAAGCCAAACTTTGAGTCTAGTTGAGCTCAGATGAAAAGTTATCTAGACTCGAAACATTAGATAACAATGAGGGTTCAACAAAATAGATACCAAGAAAACATTTCCCCTTGTGGGGGAATCTAAAAACTAGGGAGCACAGATTCATAATGAGGGACCACCCATTGAAGATGAGATGAGTAGAAGTTTGTGCTATCAGCAAGTCATTAAACTTTGTAATTGTGCACCTGAGGGAACAATGGTAACTGGCGCATTGACCCAGTTGGACAGATTTTGGAAATTTAGGAGAGTCAAGAGACATGAGGAATGGGCAGAAAAGTAAGTCTGTAGCCAAGATTAAATCAGACTTGATCTTGCTGAATGGTTAAAAAGACTTGAGACTATGCAGCTTCTCATTTCCTATGTATCTCAGAGGACAGTTAGTGATATATTAAATAGAGGATTTTCATCCTGAAACACAGAACTCCAGACATTGCTTTCTCTTGGATTTGATAACAGTTTTTTGAAGAGGCGAATAGCTCAAAAAAATCATTATTTGAAATGGAGTGTAAATATGAGAAAAACATGGAAAAACAATTTGTTTAATCTATAAACCACAGAGAGAATTGAAGAAGGAATGTTTAATTCAAAACTAAATAAAGTTTGGACAATGAAATGTTTTTAATCAACCTGTTCAGACAGCCTCTGAAACATCTCTACAGCATTTGGATCTTAAACTTCTATATAATCTGGCTCAGAGATAGTGATGCTACAACTACACAATAAGACTCCGCAATCATGAAAAGTATGCTAACTAAAAGCAGATTAATGAGATCAAGGTATATTTTCTGAATTAACACAACCATTAAAACAACGTATATTTTCTTAAGGTGAGCAATGCGCTTGCTCCGGAAATAGCTGAGAGATTGAAACCATTTTCTGAGAGATTTCTTTGAGGACTGCATGCTAAATACTAGAGAAGTTCTGTCTAAACAATTTCTGATAAATGTGGCCCATGGCATGCGCTGGGACATTGCATCAGGATCATTACAAAAAAAAGGTTTGACACCCTTGCTTTGGAACAATGAATGACGTGGCATAAATCCAGTGCATCCTTTGCAGCAGAACAATCATCACTTTTTCATGTTAATATCCAGGTGAAGGAAAATGAGAAGGCAGGGCACTCAGAAGGAATTCAATCATTGTTTGAAATTAACTGATTCCTCTCATTTTTATGAAATAAATTGTTTGTGTTATTGACAGAGCGATATTTAGAGCATTTCAATTGACAAAACAAAGATGTGATTAGAACAAAACAATTCCTTTGCATAACAGGTTGAGAAGCTGGACAATGCGAAACCGAGACCATCTCCCCACTGGTATAGGAGACCACGCGAGCTAAACAATTGGGAAATTCCGTGCTTCGTGTTAACATTGGAATTTCTTTTGAAAAATGAGATAAAAATGGATGAAAAATGAAATCTAGTGAGAAAGATATTGTTGACAAGCAGTGTTTACCAAATTTATTTTAAAAAAATACCCTGGATATAGATGATTTATTTGTTGGGAAGACATTCTTGAATTGCACTTGGGCCACATGAATTGGACATTTGGCAAATGATGAAGATGCATGTTTAAAGGTTATCTGATTAAACTATCTGATTAGACAAATATTATGGGATATTGCTGAATGTGGAAAGGTGATATGGGAAGAAATATAAAGCTTAAAAGTTGACCCCAAATAGAAAACAGCTGAAGGGTGGGAAGAAATGAAGATTGTACCTTCATTTTAAAATTCCTTAAAACTTGGCAAATGCAGGGGAAAAACAACTTGCTGCATTGTGTGTTTTCGAACCAAATGCAAAAAAATGTAATACTAAATATCTACAAGTGATGATTATGTTGTAGTTTAAATTCTGTGTACAATTTTCATTAACAGCCTATTATATAATCAGAGTTTTATTTTTAGCAAGAATGAGGCAACGCAACTGATTTCTATAGAAACCTACATTTCTGCTCTTGGATTTCATTGAATAATATCCATCCACTTCAAGAAGCTTTGGATTCTGCTTCCATTAGAAAGAACGCCAAAGCTCAGGAAACACACGTGTATGTCTATTGGTATATCATGGCTGACAAATTATGGACTGGATATTACCATTTGGGTGATCTTGGCACTAGGAAGACCAGAAGTGGGTTGAAAACACACAAAAGTTCATACTCCAAATGTTTTGTCATGATTCATTAACTGAGCAACTATATTGATATAAAGCTTTAGGGTTTTGTAATGAATCAGAAAAGTTGTCTATGATCAAAATCCACACCTGACTGTTAATAGTCTCTGTATTTAAAACAATGCTGATGGGACAGAATGGAAGTATTCTACAATGGCAAGTATTAGAACTTTGGGTAAAGTCATTTTATCTTCATAAGTTAACACACTGAGTAAAGATCTTTGCTTTATCAAGTTAAAAAAATCACACAACACCAGGTTATAATCCAACAGGTTTATTTGGAAACATTAGCTTTTGAAAGCCAGTGTTTCCAAATAAGCCTGTTGGACTATAACCTGGTGTGTGATTCTTAAACATTGTCCACATCAGTCCAACACCGGCACCTCCAAGTCATAGTCTATGGAAGTTACAATAGATGAGTATATGTTCAGCTGTTCTGTGGCTGTCAATGCTTTAGCTGCTCACTTCACCTATTCTGAATGCAGTCATTTCTATGTTTTCTCTGGTTCACAATTGATCACTTTGACAAAACCAGGGCTGCCTTTTCCAAAGAGAGAGAGAGAGAATGACATGGCTTCTCAGCATGTCTTCAGAATAGCATTGCCTTAAACTCCACTCCTTCTTGTTAAGGAGCCCATAAAGCACGTTACTCACTTATACATTCCAGAGAGATTCTATCAGTTCACATCTGCAGCAGTCATGGCTTCAAAACCAATAATTACATTTTGATATCTCGAGCAGAAGTATTTGAAATGTTCAGGATGGTCTGAACAAGGGCGTGTTCTATGCTCCCCAGAGATTTGAAGGTCTTGTTTCAGCCCACTTGGTTAAATGCTAAATCTTGAAATTAGCAGTAGACCAGGCGCTCTTGGCAGTTTGGCAATCTCTTAAACTCAGTTGGCAGTTTTTAAAAACAAAATTGTCTGTAGACGGTGTAATTACTAAAAGAAAACCATAAAAAAGGAAAACTAGAAACAGTATCTTCAAAACAAAAAAACAATTCTTGTAACACAAGTGAGACAAATAAATAGCATATCAGACATCCCTGGAACTGATGTTGTAGACCATAGAGTAATATGGATCCCGTTTGATGGGAGGAAGAAGCCCATCTTATAGACAATTATGGCTGGAAGTGTTCTGAGGAGTGTTCACCTTCACTCACGTATAGCATACTGAAAAATATTCAATGCGTGCATCACAGCAGAAAAGATGAGATGTAAGGCATTTTCAAGTACGAGCCTCCACATCCTGATTGTACCAGCATTTCTTTTTTATGCAATACTCCTTAAACATATGCTTTTCAAATATAGCCATCCCCCTCTATTTGGAGGCAAGTCTCCCCAATCTGAATTGTTGATTATAGCTGGCACTTGTTTTGTAGCGATTTCACACCCATTCTTCAGAGTCACCCTTCACAAATGCTGTCCTCACATCCTTTCAACACATTCCATTTCTCTCACACATAATTCTTCTTGCAAATTACAAGGGTGCACTTCAAGTCACATGATATTTGGCCCTCCATGATTGAGAGACAGGTGAGAGGTAGCATTGGGATGATCAGCATACATACGAGAATTGATATTATGCTTTTGGATGATGTCACTAAGGGGTCAGATTATAAACAGAAGGGGAAAAGGATAAGTCCATGAGGAAATACCAAAGTGAGGTAGCACAAAGAGAAGCCAATTCAAGTGGTTGACAGGCCACCATCGATAGTAAAAGACTATACTCCATTAACGGTATGCTGAAATGTGACCACAAAAGGTTGTTGTACATTATCCAGGAGGCTGTCATGAAGTCTTCACTCACCACTAGTCAAGTCTGTCACAGATCTCCAGAGGTCCAAGCAGAGTCAGTGACTTGCTCCTTGGAGGCAATAGCGAGCCTCGAACAATGTAATTGATCGTACCAATGTGGAAACTTACCACTGATGCAAAAGGAACTTTCAACTCTCAAATTCTAGGAGCAGTAATTACTGTTTTATAAGCTTACATTGTTTTGGTACATTGGGGGAAAAAAGATCAAAACAACTGCACTATAAAATGGAGGAAGACAGACAAAGGCAGAGACCACATAGTCAAAGAAAGAAACCTACACTGCTGTCTGACACACAGTAGTGAATCTGCATTGTGACTGTCTTTGCTGTTTGAGTTCAAATATCTCTGGATATCAGAGTGTGTCTAAGTAAAGATACAACAAAGTTCAAAGCTGACCTTGAAGGAACCTGCGTGGGAGAGCTCACAGTACAGGAGAAGCTAGTGCATAGTTTTTAAGTGTAACCTTGCTATAAATTGAGAGTAGTGAATAGAGTGGGTTCTATTTTTGATGATACATTTTGAGAGCTAGCTCTTGATTAAATTTTAAAAAGTATAAAACATAGATACGACGTTAGCCTGGAGCAGCGTTTTTTAGAGCAATAAGATGGTGCTATTTTCTGGGACTGTAGATTGTGAAGGAGCAAAGATGGTGATGCGACATAGGAAGGGAAAAGGATGAGATTCTGAAGAGAAAGTATAGAAAGTTAGGCAGGAGTTCAAAAAGGAGGTCCTTGAGGGCAGTAATATCTGGATTACTCTTGGGGCCATGAGTTAGTAAGGGTATGAACAGCAGGATAGAACAGATGAACATGTGGCTGAGGTCAGGTGCACCCTACAACTCTGTGGCAAGCGAGGGAAAGTGATTGCTGGGCCCCTTGCTGAGGCATTTGTATCATCAATAGTCACAGGTGACATGCCGGAAGACTGGAGTTAGCTAACATGGTGCCATTATTTAAGAAAGGTAGTAAGGACAAGCCAGGGAACAATAGACCAGTGAGCCTGATATCGGTGGTAGGCAAGTTGTTGGAGGGAATTCTGAGGGACAGGATGTACATATATTTGGAAAGGCTAGGACTGATTAGGGATAGTCAACATGGCTTTGTGCGTGGAAAATCATGTCTCACAGACTTTATTGAGTTTTTTGAAGAAGTAACAAAGAGGATTGATGAGGGCAGAGTGATGGACGTGATCTATATGGACTTCAGTAAGGTGTTCAACAAGGTTCCCCATGGGAGACGGTTAGTAAGGTAAGGTCACCTGGAATACAGGGAGAACTAGCCATTTGGATACAGAACTGGCTTTAATGGAGAAAACAGAGGGTGGTGGTGGGTTGCCTTTCAGACTGGAGACTTGGGACCAGTGGAGTGGCACAAGGATCAGTGCTGGGTCCACTAATGCGAACATAGGAAGTATAGTTAGTGAGGTTAAAGATGCCATCAAAATTGAAGGTATAGTGGAAAGTGAAGAAGGTTGCCTCAGAGTGCAACGGGATCTTAATCAGATGAGCCAATGGCCTGAGTCATCTCAGATGGGGTTTAATATAGATAAATGCGAGGTACTGCATTTTGAAAAGGCAAATCAGGACAGGACTTATAAACTTAATGGTAAGGTTCTGTGGAGTGTTGCTGAACAAAGAGACCTTGGAGTGCAGGTTCATAGCTCCTTGAAAGTGGAGTCGCAGGTAGGTAGGATAGTGAAGAAGGCGTTTGGTACGCTTTCCTTTATTGGTCAGAGCATCGAGTATAGGAGTTGAGAAGTCATGTTGTGGCTGTATAGGACATTGGTTTGGCCAGTTTTGGAATATTGTGTGCAATTCTGTTCTTCCTGCTAAAGGGCATTGTGAAACTTGAAAGGGTTCAGACAAGATTTACAAGGATGTCAGATTTGAGCGATAGGGAGAGGCTGAATAGGCTGTTTCCCCTGGAACATCGGAGTTCTGAGGGATGACCTTATAGAGGTTTATAAAATCATGAGGGGCAGAGAAAGGGTAAATAGACAAGATCTTTCCTCTGGGGTGGGGGATTTCAAAACTAGATGGCATAGGTTTAGGGTGAGAGGGGAAAAATTTAAAAGGAACCTAAGGGCAACTTTTCCACGCAGAGAATGATGCATCAATGGATTGAGCTGCAGAGGAAGTGGTGGAGACTGGTCCAATTACAACAATTAAAAAGGCATCTGAATGGGTATATGAATAGGAAGGGTTTAGAGGGATATGGGCCAAGTGCTGGTAAATGGGACTAAATTTGTGGTGTGTTGGTAAGGAAAGGATTTTCTGTTTTTTAAAAATTTTATCGTGTGATTGGCAAAAGCCTTTCTTACCTTTTTCGTAACTTCAGTCTCAACTTAGATAAAACTTAAGGCTAACAATGGCAGGAGATCTCAGACTCATGTTATGCTCCTCTTGCTCAATGTGGGAGCTCAGGGACACAGCTGATGTCCTTGGCTCCTTCACGTGCAGTAAGTGTGTCCAGTTGCAGCTGTTGTTAGACCCCTGCATGACGGCTCTGGAGCTGCAGATGGACTCACTTGGGAGCACCCGTGGTGGTGAGGGGGTTGTGGATAGCACGTTTAGTGAATTGGTCACACCACGGTTAGGATTGCTGAGGGAGAAAGGGAATGGGTGACCAAAAGGCAGAGAAAGAGCAGGAAAGCAGTGCAGGTGTCCCCTGCAGTCATCTCCATTCAAAACAGGTTTACGGTTTTGGATACTGTTGGGGGAGATGGTTCACCAGGAGAAGGCAGCAGTAGCCAAGTTCAAGGCATCATGGCTGGCTCTGTTGTTCAGAAGGACAGGAAAAAGAGTGGATGGGCTATAGTCATAAGGGATTCAATTGCAAGGGGAGTAGATAGGCGGTTCTGTGGTCAAAAATGCGATTCCTGAATGGTATGTTGCGTCCCAGGTGCATGGGTCAGGGATGTCTCAGATCGGCTGCAGAAAATTCTCAAGGGGGATGGTGAACAGCCAGTTGTCGTGGTGCATGCAGGCACCAATGATATAAGTAAAAAAACGGGATGAGCTCCAACAAGAAGAATTTAGGGAGTTAGAAAACAAGTTAAAAAGTAAGACTTCAGAGATAGTAATCTCAGGATTTCTACCAGTGCCGTGTGCGAGTCAGATGGGGATGACAGAATAAGCAGGATGAATGCGTGGCTTGAGAGATGGTGCAGGAGGGAGGGGCTCAGATTTTTGGGTTATTGAAACCGCTTCTGGGAGTGGTGGGACTATTACAAATTAGATGGTCTACACCTGGGTCACACTGGAAACAATGTCCTTGGAGGTGCTTTTGCTAACGCTGTTGGGGAGAGTTTAAACTAATGCAGTAGGGGGATGGGAACCAAATGATGAGGTTCGTGCACAGGAAGGAGGTAGTAACTAAAGCCTGTAAGGAACTAGATAATTAAGTCAGTGTGACTAAGAGGAAGAGTAGGCAGTGAGGAGAGGATGAACGCAGAGGGACTGGTGGTCTGAGGTGCATTTGTTTTAATGCAAGAAGTATAGTAGGTAAGGCAGATGAACATATGGCTTGGATTATGACCTGGGAGTATGATGTCATTGCTATTACTGAGATTTGGTTGAGGGAATGGCACGATTGGCAATTAAACATCCCAGGATATCGATGCTTCAGGTGGGATAGAGAGGGAGGTAAAAGGGGTGAAGGAGTTGCATTACTGGTCAAAGAAGACATCACAGCTGTGCTGAAGGAGGGCAATATGGGAGTAGTGAGGTAATATGGGCAGAGCTCAGAAATAGGAAGGGTGCAGTAATAATGTTGGGGCTCTACTACAGGCCTCCCAACAGTGAGTGTAAGATACAGGTACAAATGTGGAGAGAGATCATGGAAAGATGTAGGAATAACAGGGTATTGGTGACCGGAGATTTTAGTTTTCCCAACATTCACTGGGATTCACTTCGTGTTAGAGGTCTGATTGGAGCAGAATTTGTAAGGAGCATCCTGGAGGGTTTAATAAAGTGTAGGTTTGCTCGCTGAGCTGTAGGTTTGATATCCAGACGTTTCATTACCTGGCTCGGTAACATCATCAGTGGCAACCTCCAAGTGAAGTGAAGCTGTTGCCTCCTGCTTTCTATTTATATCTTTCTCCTGGATGGGGTTCCTGGGGTTTGTGGTGATGTCATTTCCTGTTCGTTTTCTGAGGGGTTGATAGATGGCATCTAGATCTATGTGCTTGTTTATGGCATTGTGTTTGGAGTGCCAGGCCTCTAGGAATTCTCTGGTATGTCTTTTCTTAGCCTGTGAGGAGAAAGTGAGGTCTGCAGATGCTGGAGATCAGAGCTGGAAATGTGTTGCTGGAAAAGCGCAGCAGGTCAGGCAGCATCCAGGGAACAGGAGAATCGACGTTTCGGGCATAAGCCCTTCTTCAGGAAAGTCTTAGCCTGTCTTAGCCTGTCCCAGGATAGACGTGTTGTCCCAGTCAAAATGATGGTTTTTGTCATCCATGTGTAGGGATATGATGGAGAGGGGGCCGTGTCTTTTTGTGGCTAGCTGGTGTTCATGTATCCTGGTGGCTAACTTTCTTCCTGTTTGTCCAACATAGTGTTTGTGGCAGTCCTTGCATGGAATTTTATAGATGACATTGGTTTTGTACATGGGTTGTACTGGGTCTTTTAAGTTTGTTACTTTTTGTTTGAGAGTGTTGGTGGGTTTGTGTGATACGAAGATTCTGAGGGGTCTTAGTAGTATGGCTGTCATTTCTGAAACTTCTTTGATATATGGTAAGGTGGTTAGGGTTTCTGGCTGTGTTTTGTCTGCTTGTCGTGGTTTGTTCTTGAGGATTCTGCACACTGCGCACCCCATCCAGGAGAAAGATATAAATAGAAAGCAGGAGACAACAGCTTCGCTTCACTTGGAGGTCGCCACTGATGATGTTACCTAGCCAGGTAATGAAACGTCTGGATATCAAACCTACAGCTCAGCGAGCAAACCTACACCCTAAACCTCAACCTGAATTACAAACCTTCACAAACCTTGCGGTTTAATAGAGCAATATATAAATAGGCCAACTCGTAATGGGGCCATATTGGACCTGGTGTTAGGGAATGAGCCCAACAGGTGGTTGAAGTTTCAGCAAGAAATTACTTTGGAAATAATGATCACAATTCCATAAGTTTTAGAATATTCACAAAGACCAGAGTGGTCCGAAAGGATGAGTGCTAAACTGGGGGAAGGCCAACTATAGCAAAATTCAGCAGGAGCTGGGGATGTAGATTTGGAGCAGCTGTTTGAAGGTCAATCCACATTTGATATGTGGGAGGCTTTTAAAGAGAGGTTGATTTGAGTTCAGGAGAGATATGTGTTCCTGTGAAAATGAGGGATAGAAATAGAAAGATGAGGGAACCATGGATGACATGTGAAGTCTAGCTAAGAGGAAAAAGGATGCATACTTAAGGTCGAGGCGACTGAAGACAGACAAAGCTTTGCAAGAATATCGGGAATATAGGACCAATCAGAAATGAGGAATTAAAAGAGCTGAAAGAGGTCATAAGATATTCTTAGCGAGCAGGGTTAAGGAAAACTCCAAAGCCTTTTATTCACATTTCAGGAGCAAGAGGGTACCTCATGAAAGGGTTGTCCCACTCAAGGACAAAGGAGGAAAGATATGCGTGGATTCAGAGAAAATGGGTGAGATTCTTAATGAGTATTTTGCATTGGTATTCACCGAGGAGAGGGGCATGGCAGATGTTCAGGTTAGGGATAGATCTTTGATTACTCTACATCAAGTCAGCAGGAGGAGAGAGGATGTTTTGGGCATTCTAAAAGGCATTAAGGTGGACAAGTCCCCAGGTCCGGATGGGATCTATGTCAGGTTACTGAGGGAAGCGAGAGAGGAAATAGCTGGGGCTTTAACAGATATCTATGCAGCATGCTTGAACATGGGGAAGGTCCCAGAGGACTGAAGAATTGCTGATGTTGTCCCCATGTTTACAAAGGGTAGCAGGTATAATCCAGGTAATCACAGACCTGTGAGCCTGACGTCAGTGGTAGGGAAGCTGCTGGAGAAGTTACTGAGGGATAGGATTTATAGCCATTTGGAAGAGTTTAGGCTATTAGTGATAGGCAGCATGGTTTTGTGCAAGGAAGCTCATGTCTTACAAACCTAATAGAATTCTTTGAAGAGGTGACAAAGCTGATTGATAAGGGAAGGGATGTAGATGTCATATACATGGATTTTAGTAAGGTGTTTGATAAGGTTCCCATGGTAGGTTGATGGAGAAGGTGAAGTCACATGGGGTCCAGGGTATTCTAGCTAGATGGACAGAGAACTGGTTGGGCATCAGGAGACAGACAGTAGTAGTGGAACGGAGCTTTTCAAAATGGAACCAGTGATCAGTGGTGTCCCAGAGGGATCCATGCTGGAAACCACTGTTGTTTGTAATATACATAAATGATTTGGAGGAAGGTGTAGATGGTCTGATTAACAGGTTTGCAGATGACACTATGATTGGTGGAGAAGCAGATAGTGACGGGAACTGTCAGAGAATACAGCAGAATATAGATAGATTGGAGAGTTGGGCAGATAAATGGCAGATAGAGTTCAATCCGGACAAGTACGAGGTGATGCATTTTGAAAGATCCAATTCAAGAGCGAACTATACAGTAAATAGTAAAGTCTTGGAAAAATTGATGTTCAGAGAGATCTGGGTGTTCAGGTCTATTGTTCCCTGAAGGTAGCAAGGCATACGGCATGCTTTCCTTCATCGGATGGGGTATTGAGTACAAGAGGCGGCAAGTCATGTTACAATTGTATTAGACTTTGGTTTGGCCATATTTAGAATACTACGTACAGTTTTGGTCACCACATTACCAAAAGGATTTGGATGCTTTGGAGAGGGTGCAGAGGAGGTTCACCATGGTGTTGACTGGTCTGGAGGTGCTAACTATGAGGAGAGGTTCAGTGGATTAGGATTATTTTCATTGGAAAGATGAGGGTTGAGACGGAAACTGATTGAGGCCTACAAAATCATGAGAGGTATAGACAGGATGGAGAGCAAGAAGCTTTTTCCCCAAAGCTTTTTCTCTGGGAATTTGTGCTTTTTGTGTTTATCTGTTTAAGTTAGGAATAGAGGTTAGCTTTTTAGTTTTAGTAGTTTTGGTAATGTTGGAAGGAATAGAGTCCGTATTTTCCCCCACTCGTCACACACTGAATGGGCTTCTTCCTCTCAGGGACCGTGGGCTGCAGTAAGTGGTCATGGCTAGCGATCTGTTCAGGTGGTGCACCTGGAATATAAAGGGGAGCCATTCCCCATTAAAAGAAAAAAGGTGCTCTCAAATCTGAGGAAAGAAAGAGTTTGACTGATAGGGAACATCTGAAGTTACAGCAGGGGGGATACGACAGGGTATTCTTTTCGTTCTTTAGCTCCAAAAGCAGAACAGTGGCCATACTTGTACGAAAGAACGTCCATTTTCAGGTGACAGATGAAATCAAGGATGCATTTGGAATGGTTCGTCATTCTCAAGGCG
Organism: Chiloscyllium plagiosum; assembly: GCF_004010195.1. Lineage (NCBI taxonomy): Eukaryota > Metazoa > Chordata > Chondrichthyes > Orectolobiformes > Hemiscylliidae > Chiloscyllium > Chiloscyllium plagiosum. The sequence goes on from NC_057727.1 coordinate 49,384,263, forward strand.
CTGATACACGGAAAAGAGTATTGCATCCTGAACGTTTATACTGTCTCCCGGCGCACCCTCTCAAAGTTTTAGTTTATGCCGTCTCTAGATTAATCAGGGAGAGAGCTGGCAATATCACTCCTGAATTGAGGAAGATCTATGCCAGATTCTGAGAGTTCAATGCGGAGTTATACTGGTTGGAGGGCGGCAGGGAAGATGCGAGAATGGAACCCTTCTTTGAGAACTTGGACCTTCCCAGTATAAACGCAGATCAGGCCTCCCTTTTAAATGCAGCTCCGACAGTACAGGAGGTGCAGGAGGCGATGAGTCAGCTCGAAAGTGCTAATGATTTGGAGATGCTGGTGTTGGACTGCGGTGTACAAAGTTACAAATCACACAACACCAGGTTACAGTCCAACAGGTTTAATTGGAAGCACTAGCTTTCGGAGCGCCGCTCCTTCATCTACCTGATTCCCAAATGAATTTTACAAGGAGTTCATACACATGTTAACTGAACCACTGCTGGGGTTGTATAGTCATTTGTATAGCCAGAACTGTCTTCCACCCTCTCTTAGGAAGGCTAATATTTCCCTTACCTTAAAGAAAGGGAAAGACCCCGAGGATTGCACATCGTATAGATCTATCTCGTTGTTGAATGTGGATTTTAAAATTCTATCAAAGGTGTTAGCTCTGAGACTGGATTATGTGCTGCCCATTATGATAAAAGAGGACCAGATGGGTTTTATCAAGGGCTGCAGCTCCTCCAACAATATCAGGTGGGTGTTGAATATAGTGCAAATATGTCAGGTTTGGTGATCTCCCTGGATGCAGAAAAGGCTTTTGATCGGGTGGAATGGTCATATCTCTTTGTTGTTCTAGATCGCTTTGGTCTGGGAGGGGCCTTCGCCAGGTGGGTGGCAGTGTTATATTAAAACCCCAAGGTGGCATTTATTACAAATGGGGTTAAATCGAGCAGTTTTGGTGTGGGGAGGGACAGCCAGGGCGAGGGGGTGATGGTGTGGGAATTGGTTGAGGTACTGAAGCTCGAAGACAGAATGGAGTTTCCTTTTGGATGGTCTCAGATAAGTTTTCTCTATCTGGGAATTTTTATTACCCCTCACGTCTGACAGCTGGACAGAGCAAACTTTGTGCAGCTGTTTGAGAGAATAAAGCAGGACTTGCAGCAATGGGAGAGACGACCCACATTGTAGCTAGGCCACATAGTCTTGATTAAAATGAATGTTCTTTCTCGATTGTTATATCCTATGAGGATGCTCCAGCTGTTATTACCCAAACAGCTGCTGCAGAGGTTTGCGGGATGGTTTGGATGATTTATGTGGTGCCGTAAACGTTCCTTAATTAAACTTAACAAGTTGCAACTTCCGCAGGGTATTGGGGGGGGGGGGGGAATGGGGAGGGATGGACCTCCCAGATCTGAGGAGATATCAAACAGACACCCTGCTGTCATATATAGGGAAATGGGTGCATAATGACTTGAAGTCGCTATGGCTTGATGTAGAGGCCTCGCAGGCGAAATGTCCTCTCATAAACTTACTGTTCATGGATAAGATTAGGTCAGTAGTTAAGCACCATGAAAGTCCGATTGTCATAAATACCGTAAAAGCATGGAGGATAATGTGCAGGGTGAGGACAATTGCCTAAAACGTCGCCGTTCACCCAGTTTGTGGGAGCCCCAGGATTTAGACCGGGGTCAATGGACTCCGGCTTCACAGCTTGGCAGGATAAACCAATGTCCTGTCTGGGAGACGTGTTTGAGGGAGAGGTCTTGATGTCATTTAGCCAATTAGGTCAGAAATGCGGAATCCCTTATAGGGACCTTTTCTGATATTTCCAGGTTAGGGATTACACACAGAAGAAGACCACGCGCTTGACCCGGCCCTACAAGTTGGATATAGAATATAGAGTGCACCGATGCGGGGGTGCTCTCTCAGTTAGTACCATATATCATCTGCAGAGAGGGAATGCCCTGGGGGATATGGAGAGACTCCATGAGATTTGGAATTAGGAGTTAGGGGAAGAAATCTCATCGGAAACATGGGAGAATATATGGGGGAATATAAAGAAAATTTCAATGTGTGATAACGCATAAGCGATGCAAGGGAAGATCCTCCACAGGGCCCATCTGGTGCCAGAGAGATTAGCGACATTTAAGAAATGATCTTCCCTGAAGTGTGCCAAATGTAAAAACAGTTTTGGCACTCTTACACATTGCTTTTGGTCCTGTTACAAGATCTGCAGATATTGGGGGGCCATAGTGAATGAGCTGGAGAGGATCCTGGGACATATTAAGCCAAATGCCCATTTAAGGAGTTAGGTTTTACCTAACTCAGATGAGGGATGAAAGGCACACAAAGGTTTAGGAATGGAGTTTCAGAACATGTCACTGAGACAGCCAAAGGCACGACTGGCCAAGATAGAACAAAAGAAATCAGGAATGTGCATGTAACCAGGACTAAAGATTCGGAGGTTTGCACTCCAAATGCAAGGAACAGCAAGAGATAGGGGAGTGGCTAAGAAGGAACTTAAATTCAAGAGGAAGAGTTTTAAAAATCTAGCATTTCCATATTTGGAGCTAACGCATTTGAGCAAGCAGAGGTATAATCCAAAAATGTGGGTGTATGAAATCAAAACAATGGAAGACCAACACAAAGTAATGGATTGCTGGGACAATAGAATAGATTGATTTGCTGGGTTTGCTGACGGAATCTTTCACAACAGAACACTACACTGCTTTTGATCATTTCTAATGATAAGGCACACATTCTATCCTGTCTTAAAATTGATTACATTCCAAATCTAAAAAGAGCATGTGTAAAATATATCAAATTCAGAATTTTATTCGGAGAAAACGTAACATTCACATTGCACTATGTGTCCTGTGTCCATCAAAGGATAACTTACAGGATGATTATTTTTCATCTGCAAATCATTTTGTTGACATCACATTACAATAAGTCAGCTGCAATCACTTGCTTCAAAAGAAATCTCTTAGCTTGCTTGGCTTTTTTTTTGAGGAACATATTTTGCATGATTCCACATGAATAAATAACCTTTTCAGTTATGTCTTTCTGAAATCAACTTATTTGAATGACTCAGAGCACGACATGAGAGTTTGTTGACTATTTTGGTTCCCTCTCCAATGCAGTATATCCTGGCCTCAGCAAAGCATAAGCTCTCAAAAGATGACTGAGGAAAAATGTATGGGATATGCAAGCACAGGGAAGATTATTGTCCAGTGGAAGTAAAGGAAAAGGAAAGCTGCATTATTTTCAGTCCTTGTTAATTAATTACCATTTGACAGATGTACAAAACTGAGTTTTTTTAATCCTTCTGATGTGATTATTTACAACTGCTATTTTTAATTCAGACCTTGTTCCAAACACTGACTCAAATCATGCTAACTTAAATAGAATATTTCAATGAATCTTCAAAGGACACCGTTTCTCTTAAAAGTACTGATTAAGACATTGCTCACAAACCTGTAATGTGGTGTTGGATTCCCTGTTGCTTCACAGTTCAGCGTTGCTTTCTCTTCCTCAGAATCCACAGGAAATACAATGTCATTCGGCTCATGGAGAAAAACTGGCCCATGTGGCTTGCCATTCCCTGTGTCAATAAAGAGAAACAGACTCTGTTAGGTTATATACACGAGGATTGTTAGAATAGGGGTGCCATTAGTAACAGGAAATAACACACATAGCAACTGTAAAACAATTTACATCTGCATGCAGAAAACATAAATCAGTTCAATTTCAAAAAAGATAGTGTCCTGCATCAAAATGATTGTCAACATGTCATTCCTGAACTCTAATATCCTTGTTTCCATTTCTAGAATGAATTGGAAGAAAAAAAGTAAATCAAACAGCTTTTAGGTGAAATCATTATTACAACTATTTAATGGGATATTCAGTTGTCACTTGCTTTCCAAATTCAGGGCATAAAATGAATGAAAAAAAAATTACCTTAGTCAACTAGGTTGACATTTCTACCTGTGACTATCCATACTTACAAAATTACATCTGAGGTTAACAATTCAAAATTTAACGTCAGATAAAAAAAAAATTCAGCATGAACGGCCATCATTTAATTAAAAGCGTCATTACAATTAATAACAGCTCTAGTTTTAGAAATGTTATCTTTGTGCAAATATATATCAAATCATTTGCAGCACACAATACTCATTGTATTGTCGAATATTTAATGGTACAATGATTATAGTTTAAGTCTATTTTGAAGCAATTTTTTGAAAGGCATATAATTAATCATCTGCATTTTATGAGCTCTGCTACTCCCTCTAAAAAGGCAAAGACATTTAATTTAAAAAGATCATTTTTAATGTCACAGAGCTCATGTGGTGTTATACAACACAATGTGTTTCTCAAAGATAACTTTGCTTGGTATTCAGGCTTTTGTCAAATTTTCCACCCATCTGTTTCACTCAAAATAAGAGGTTTTTAAAATCCTGAATAATAAGAAAATGGAGCGCATAACATACAAATATGTTGCTCAGAAAATCTGTCATGAGCAGACTTCATTTGAATTTTAAACATATAAGATCAGCTGTGAATTTTCATTAGAAGTAAAGGACTGGAATGGCAGTCTTACTTAGACTGTCATTTTGGCACTTATTTTTTTTAAACCAAAAGGCAAGACCACCACCTTTCTGAGAGGAGCTTATGCTCAGGTTTCCCTCAGAACTGCAGAGCCATACTTCCATTCTGAAAACTCTCTCAGAGTGTAGAATGTCACAGGAAGGAAATCCACATCCCCTTTTCACAGCAGTGGCCTGTTGCCATCTGGCAAAATTTAAACGATCCTGACACCACATTGACAGGCACTGTCAAAGGGTAAATACATAATGTAAAGTGCAATGTTAAGGTGCAGGGAGAGGAGGATATCAACTGAGGAAGGAGTAGAGTACCAAGGAAGGATGCGAGGTGTGTAGGGGCTATGGTGCCAGCTAAGTAGGGTGCCAACTGGGTAGTTGATGCCAGGTAAGTAAGGTGACAAATAAGTAGGATTGTATAGTATATAGCATGCCAGGGGGCTAGGTGGTAAGATAAGTGAATCAGGTCCAGTGGTGTGGAGGGGATTGGTTCCCTGTCGGACATGGGAGGGGAAGTGGAGTTTGAGAAGTGGGTATACTGGGGGGGAAGCAAATGAGAGTCAAATATGACATCTGTTGAATTGTCATTCAGGAATTAGACCATATATTTAATTGTGTAACATTTCCTGAGTAAGTATTTTACTTCATTTTATCAGAGCCCTCCAAAGTCCCCAATTTAAATGTCAACCTTTGGAGAATTCCAGGTGTAGGATTGCTCAGTATAGGATTTGCCAGGCAATTTAGAACATCAATGAAGGCAAACTGGTAGACAATTGTCTAAATGGACTTAGTAAGGCATTGAACAAGGTTCCATATGGTAGACTGGTTAGCAAGGTGAGATCACTTGGACTCCAGCGGGAGGTCGTCATTTGGATACAAAATTGACTAGAAGACAGGAGACAAAAGGGTGATGGAGGGTTATTCTTTAGTACTGGAGGCTGTGACCAACGGTGTACCACAAGGATCAGTGCTGCGTCCACTGCTTTTCATTATTTATATAAATGATTTTGATGTAAATACAGGAGGTAGAGTCAGTAAGTTATCAGATGGCACCAAAATTGGTGGTACAGTGGACAGTGAAGAAGGTTAATTCACAGTACAATGGGACCTTGATCAGATGAGACAATGGGCGAAGGAGTAGTAGACAGAGTTTAATTTAGATAAATGTGAGGTGTTGCATTGAGGTAAAGCACATCTGGGAAGGACTGTACACCAAATGTAGGACCCTGGGAGTGCTGCCAAACAAAGAGACCTCAGAGTGCAGGTGCATGGTTCCTTGAATATGGATTCACAGGTAGACAGGATGTAGAAAGCGGAGTTTAGCAGACTTGTTCTCAACAGTCAGTCCTCAGAGTTTGGACATCTTGTTGCAGCTGTATAGGTGAGGTCACTTTTAGACTACTGAGGTCAATTCTGGTCTGCCTGCTATTGGAAAGATGTTATTAAACTTCAAAGGATTCAGAAAAGATTTACAAGGATGTTGCAAGGATTAGTGGGTTTGAGCTATCGGGGGAGGCTGAATGGTTTGAGGCTTACTTCTCTGGAGGTCAGAGATTGAGGGGTGATCTTAGAGAGGTTTATATAATCATGACGGATACAGACAGGGTGAATAGCCAAGGTGTTTGCCCCCGGGTAGAGAAGTCCAAAACCAGAGGACATGGTAAGGAGGAAAAGCTTTAAAAGGGACCTGAAAGGCAACTTTTTCAGAAGCTGGTGTGAGCTGCCAGAGCGGTGGTGGAGTCTGGTACAATTACAACATTCAAAAGTCATCTGGATGGGTATTTGAGGAGGAAGGGTTTGGATGGATATGCCAAATGCTGACAAATTGAACAAGATCAGTTCAAGATATCTGGTCGGCATGGACGAGCTGGACCAAATTATCTGGTTCTGTGCTATATTGTCATGACTCTAAAGTCTGCACCAATGGGTATTCCATCATGTCCTTGTGTGCAACTCCTTGCTCAGCTGAGCTATGACTATGTAGCCAGTGCAAAAATTAGGCCAGAAAAAAGTCCAAGGATCAATGAATAGATACTTAAGAACTTTAGCATTTACCCTGCATTCCAGTCCCATGCTCCCCATTACTCAGAAGTTGCATTCATGAGAAACAACAACGTGAAAATATTGGACCAGACTTCATTGTGGCTGGTTGACCAATGCCCTGCTTGCTTTTGCCCATTTAATTTTGCTGACAGTTTGTGGACGTAAGTTAGAAGGTACAGGCCAATCATTGTATCCGCGGAATCGCTTTCTGCAGTTTCAGTTACACGTGATTTACCACAGCCCGAACATATTACATGAAACATTCCAGAACCAGAGACTGGGGGCTGCTGGGGAGATATGTTTCCCATTTAAATGAATGGGTTCGCTATAATCGGCAGTTTTGGGCTTCTATTGTAGGTCTTGGAACATATCGCCCGTGGGTACAGAAGTACTACTGTATTTAAGACCTGCAAAACTGGGCAAACCATTTTCCGTCCCAGAATAAAATCAAATTAAAAATTCTTCAATGAAAAGTTCAGATCTGAACCATCAGTAGAAGATGACTGAACTGAACAACAAATCAAGAAAATAAAACACAGTTAAGAGGCAGCAAAAAGTAACAGAACATTACAAAAAAAACTTAACAATTCAATGCTGAAGAATTTAGTTTGCGCACAAGTAAAAGTTCATTTGGGGTACAAAAAGAATTTTTCATGTGAATTAAGGCTGATAACACTGTTAAAATTGTTCCTAGATTACAACGTCCTGACTATCCGGAAGGCTTATTCTGCGTCTACCACTTCAGTACAAGAATGGAACATCATTTGATTTATTTAAAAATGTAGCCAGAAGGTGCAATGCCATTATTCACGCAGCTTGCACTGGAGTAACAAGGGTTGTTGTGGTGCAGTGGTAGTATCTGGCAAGAACGTGGAGATGATGTAGTGGGGAGCTGGGGGAGGGCAGATGTGTGCCTGAGCCAGGAGGCCCACCTGTTCTAGAGGTGTGGGGTAACATCTCAGAACTGGTTAATAAAATATACAGTAGAGTAGCACATCCTGAAAAGCATGTTCCAGCTTTTCATGCTCGCTGTACATCCATGCACACCTGAATTTGCAGTCTTAATTGTGAAAAAATAAATGACCATCATTCGTAATCTCACTTTGTGTTTAACATAAATTCGGTACCAATCATTTACAACATATGTTTCTTCCATAGCACATGTAAATGCTTGAATCATTTTAAGTATCCTTCATTTTCACTTCACTGACATTAAGAATCTAGGTCAAGGTTTTCTGAAAGTCTGATTTCTAATCTGTTTATAATATGCTTGCAATGATTCAAATGACTACTCCCAGCAAGAAAGGCAGTTTTCAGTTGATACTTGCATTATTTTAGATGGCCGCACAAGAATTAAGTGCACAATTGAAGAGGTCAGTTAGGTACATCTGACCAAGCCACCATAGTCAATGATCACCTTGCACACTGTTCTGTCTTTGGCTTCAATTAGTGTCATGGGCCCTTCAGTCCAACTTGTCCATGCCAACCAGATATCCTAGCCTAACCTAGTCCCATTTGCCAGCAAATGGCCCATATCCTTCTAAACCCTTCTTATTCATATACCCATCCAGATGCCTTTTAAATGTTATCACTGAACTAGCCTCCACCACATCCTCTGGCAGCTCATTCGATACACACAGTATCCTCTGCGTGAAAAGGTTGCCCCTGAAGTTCCTTTTAAAATTTTCCCTTCTCAAACTAAACCTATGCCTTCTAGTTCTGGACTCTGCCACCCCAGGAAAAGACCTTGTCTATTTACCCTATCCATGCCCTCATGATTTTATAAACCTCTATCAGGTCACCCCTCAGCCTCCAATGCTCCAGGGAAAACAGCCCCAGCCTATTCAGCTTCTCCCTGAAGCTCAAACCCTCCAACCCTGGCAACATCCCTGTGAATATATTTTGAACCCTATCAAGTTTCAAAACCCTATCAGAATTGCACATAATATTCCAAAAGTGGCATCACCAATTTAATGCCATCCTCCTTTGATGAGATTCTCATCCTGTCAAATAAGACAGAGAGTGTTGGCCACTTTTCACTATTGTACGATTGAATAATGATTTTATTTCTCTGTAATTTATCCAACTTCATTTATGGAGGATGCAGACACTTAAAAGCTGATTTCTCATGAGACTGCAAACCTTTCATTGTAGTTTCAGTTTCAGGGCAGTGAAACGAAGACAAATTATTGAATCCTGATGTAATTGTGAAATATCATCTGAAGTGAAGCACATGAAAAGCTTATTAAGTGGAAACATTTTGAAATAAATGAACTGTTGCAAGACAAAACAGATTCCAGGCACACAGTTCAGTTCACAAAAGAGTAACCTACCCAAACCCATTCCCCGACATTTGCCCCTGACGACTGCACCTAACCAAGACATCTCTGAACACAATGGGACAATTTAGCATGGCCAATTCACCTTACCTGCATATCTTTGGATTGTGGGAAGAAACCCACACAGACACAGGGAGAATGTCTGTGTGAAGTATGCACAGTCACCAGAGGCTGGAATCAAACCTGGGTTCCTGGCACTGAGAGGCAGTATTGCTAACCACTGAGCCACCATGCCACTGTATAAAACAATGCAACATGAAACCATCCTCTCCATTGAGGTCTGGAGTCTCAGGTTTGGAGACGAATCAAGGTCTGAAACTAATTATATGTTCCATTAAAATCAAGCTGAAGTGTGACAGAATTACAACAGCCCTAAATGCAGCAAATTTACAGATTCCCAAGAGAACATTTGTGACTGATAGAATGCGATATTTATATCTTCAGATTTCATACTTTGGGTTTTAAACATTATTGAACTTTTTGTGCAGTGTTCAAAAATTATGAAAGTTGCTTTTGCACACTTTGTATGATTAGCAATAACTCACCAGGGCACATGAGGAGAGCCAAAATGAAGATTTATGACTACAATTTGTACCAAGAACTTAATTATTTATTGAACTCCAACTATGCCGGCACTGCAGTTCACAGTTGAAGGAATTGATGTGGTATAAAATATTGTTTTTAATCACAGGTAAAATGAGGGATTTTACTAAAATGGCACATGTTTCAGAATTACAATTTTGAAAACGACCTTTGTGATTATCAATCCATCCATCAAGTGCTGTTCCTCTCCTTTGTCAAAATAAATTAACTTTACAACACAAAAAACTGCATTCATGCTCATAATTTGGTTCCATCTCAGCCTTTTAAGTCTTCTAAAAACATATGAACAATCTTTGGGGAGCAAATTCTAATCAATTGGGTGTCAATCTGACTACCCACTGGCTTCACTTCTGGAGCCTTTGTTTTATTCTGAAGAGTGCATGTCCATAGGATCTGTCATAACACATACAATTCTGAAGTTTTTTGCAGTTTTTATTGTCTTTGAATGGATGGAGCCAATACGCTGCCATGAAAATTGTCAATCGAGTCAATACATTTTTCTTCATAGTCACTCGCTTAACGATGGCCTGAGTTTACAATGGATTTTCAATTATTCGGCAGTGCATCTCCTGAAGAAAAATGTAGAAGCCACTGCCTCAATCCAATATGAGAAATTCAATGTAATCTGGCATTCCAGGAATCTCATTTTTGAAGAAATAGAAAATAAAAACTATGTGTAGGCATTTATTTATGAAAAGCAGCTGAGACAATAATGTAGAGAAATAATACAAAGAGAAACAATCTCATTTAAATCAGCCTGATACGGAGAGGCACAAGTTAATCAACACTGGTATAACTCATTCCCGTGATGTTATTTGGACTAAAACACAGTAGATGTTCTGAACTGTAATTTGAAAATTGATCCTGATGCAATGGAACATCATTCAGGAAATGCTTTGATGTATACAACAAAATTTTTTAAAAAATCAAAGTTCACTACTAGATACACAACTGATAAAACTAAATGCCAAGAACACTGGAAAATAGAGAGACATTCTGACAAGTGAAAGACTATATTATATGTCCTCAATATCATTACACAAACTGTTTTTATTGTACTTTCGGCCCTATTATTAATTGCCATAAATAACCTTAGCTTAAAATCTTCCAAGAAAAATGAAGACTTTTTTTAATAGCCAATTATCCAAAAGCTTATTAGAACAAATGCATTAAAACTAAATTACACAATACAATTTTATGGTCATCAATAAAATTAGCCGTAAATTACATGTGCATAGAAGTAATACTTTAGTCGCACATTTCTAGGTATTATGACCAACACTTATAAACGAACTGAAAATGTGTTGCTGGAAAAGCGCAGCAGGTCAGGCAGCATCCAGGGAACAGGATTTCGGGCATAAGCCCTTCTAATAAACGAAGCCAAGATATTGGAAACAGAGGAAAAGAGTAAAATATGAGGAGGCGTAATTGATCTGTTATCTCTGAAAGAATTCTTAATTTCCATAAATTCTCTGATTTGATACTAGGAGTCTCTGTTTCACTGATCTGCTGAGTGAAAATCTGCCAATCTTCACTTGGAAGCTTCATCACCAAAGCACTGTGGTCTTCTGTGGCATTCACATTCATGTCAGTGAGGTGGGTAAGGGACCCAGAAAGCAGGAGTAAAGGACTCTTAGCCTTTGTGATTGTCTAATAGATTTTACATTCTTTCAGCTCGGTTGGATAGGAACAAAAGGCTCAAGATAGGTGAACAAACTGACCATAGTTGTATATTAGTTCAGGAAAGGTGGGGAGGAACAAGAAATGAAGTCATAGGAGATAATGTAGTGAAGGGGGTGGTACTCTATTCTGCAGCAAGTGGTAAGAGTCCATACGGCTGTGTTGCCACCTCACTTCCAAGGTTTGGAAAACTTCCTCAAGTTGGAAAGGAACTTGGAGTGGGAGGTGGAGATTCAGTGGTCAAGGTCCATGTGGGTACGAACAGCATAGGTATAACCAGGAAAAAGGGTTTGTACAGGTTAGATACTAAATTAAGGAGTAGAACCTTAAATAATTTAATTTTTGGATTATACTATGAGAGAGATCACTGTATGGGGGGAGAAGTTGGTCAGTGTTTGTGGTATACAAGTACTAATAGTGAGAAAAGACTCTCTAGTCCGAGGCACAGAGTGACGTTTCTGAGGCCAGCAGTGAAAAATCAAAAGGCGGTGTTGCCTCTGTTGTGCCAGGATCAAGGATTTCTCAGAAAGGGTGCAAAATGTACTCAAGGGGGAGAGGGCCCAGCAGGAGGTCATTGTACACATTGGAAGGGAAAAGGATAAGATTCTGAAGGGAGAATATAGAGAGTTAGGCAAGAATTTAAAAAGGAGAGGGTTGGAGGATTTGAGTTATCGGGAGAGGTTGAATAGGCTGGGGCTGTTTTCCCAGGTGTGTTGGAGGCTGAGGGATGACCTTATAGAGGTTTATGAAATCATAAGGGGCAAAGATAAGATAAATAGACGAGGTCTTTTCCCTGAGGTCGGAGAGTCCAGAACTAGAGGGCATCGGTTTAGGGTGACAGGAGAAAGATGTAAAAGAGACATAAGCGGCAACTTTTTCACGCAGAAACTTTTTCACTTGTATAGAATGAGCTGCCAGAGGAAGTAGTGGAGACTAGTACAATTGCAACATTTAAAAGGCATCTGGATGGGTAAATGAATAGGAAGGGTTTGGAGGAATATGGGCCAGGTGCTGGCAGATGGGACGAGATTAGGTTGGGATATCTGGTCAGCATGGATGGGTTGGACTGAAGGGTCTGTTTCCGTGCTATCGATCTCTACGATTCTAAGTAAATATTCAAAATGAGAGCTGAAATAGTTTGTGATGGCAAGAATATACAGTGTACCTCAAGAGCAGTAATATTGGGATTACCTCTGGTGCTACAAGCTAGTGAGGGTTGGAAGAGGAAGATAGAGCAGATGAATGCATGGCTGAGGGGCTGGTGTATGGGAGAAGGATTCACATTTTTTGATCATTGGAATCTCTTCTGGGGTAGAAGTGACCTGTACAAGAAGGACAAATTGTGCCTGAATTGGAAGGGGAAATTTGAGAGAGCTGCTCGGGAAGAGTTAAACTAGTAAGGTGGGGGGCTGGGACCCAGGGAGATTATGAAGAAAGAGATCAATCTGAGAAAAGAAGTGAGTCAAACGGTCAGGGCAGGCAGGGACAAGGTAGGACTAATAAATTAAACTGCATTTATTTCAATGCAAGGGGCCGAACGAGGAGGGCAGATGAACTCAGGGCATGGTTCGGAAAATGGGACTGTGATATCATAGCAATTACAGAAACATGGCTTAGAGATTGACAGGACTGGCAGCGTAATTTTCCAGGATACAAATACTACAGGAAGGATAGAAACAGAGGCATGAGAGGAGGGGGAGTGGTGTTTTTGATAAGAGATAGCATTGCAGCTGTAGTGGGGGAGGATATTCCTGGAAATACATCCAAGGAAGTCATTTGGATGGAACTGAGAAAAAAGAATGAGATGATCACTTCATTGGGATTATAACACAGACCCTAACAGTCAGCAGGAAATTTGAGAAACAAATTTGTAAGGAGATCTCAGTTATCTGTAAGAATAATGGGGTGGTTATGGCAACAGATGTTAACTTTCCAAACGTAGACTGGGATTGCCATAGTGTTAAGGGTTTCGATGGAGAGGAACTTATTAAATGTGTAGAAGAAAATTTTCTGATTTGGTATGTGGATGTAAATACTAGAAAATGTGCAAAACTTGACCTAAACTTGGGAAATAAGGCAGGACAGCTAGCTGAGGTGTCAGTGGGAGAGCGCTTTGGGGCCAGTGACCATAATTCTATTAGATTTCAAATAGTGATGGAAAAGAATAGACCAGATCTAAAAGTTGAAGTTCTAAATTGGAGAAAGGATAATTTTGATGGCCTTAGGCAAGAACATTCAAAAGCTGATTGGGGGCAGATCTTTGCAGATAAAACAATGGCTGGAAAATGGGAAGCCTTCAGAAATGAGATAATGAGAGTCCAGAGACAATATATCCCAGTTAGGGTGAAAGGAAATGCTGGTAGGTATAGAGAATGCTGGATGACTAAAGAAATTGAGGGTTTAGTTGAGAAAAAGAAGGAAGCATATGTCAGGCATGGATCTGATAAATTGAGTGAATCCTTAGAAAAATATAAAGGCAGTCGGAGTATACTGAGAAGGGAAATCAGGAGGGCAAAAAGGGGACATGAGATAGCTTTGACAAATAGAATTAAGGAGAATACACAATGTTTTTACAAATATATTAAGGACAAAAGGGTAACGAGGGAGAGAATAGGGCCCCTCAAAGATCAGCAAGACGGCCTTTGTGTGGAGCCACAAGAGATGGGAGAGATATTAAGCCAGTATTTTGCATCGGTATTTACTGTGGAAAAGGACATGGAATGTATAGAATGTCAGGAATTAGATGGTGACAGCTTGAAAAATGTCCATATTATAGAGGAGGATGTGCTGGATGTCTTGAAATGCATAAAAGTGGATAAATCCCCAGGACATGATCAGAGATATCCTAGAACTCTGTGGGAAGCTAGGGAAGTGATTGCTGGCCCCCTTGCTGAGATATTTGTATTATCGATAGTCACAGGTGAGGTATTGGAAGACTGGAGGGTGGTTAACATGGTGCGAGGAGAAAGTGAGGTCTGCAGATGCTGGAGATCAAAGTTGAAACTTTATTGCTGGAACAGCACAGCAGGTCAGGCAGCATCCAGGGAACAGGAGATTCGACGTTTCGGGCACAGGCCCTTCTTCAGGAATTCAGGTTAACATGGTGCCACTGTTTAAGAAAGGTGTACAGGACAAGCCAGGGAACTATAGACCAATTAGCCTGATGTTGATGGTGGGTAAGTTGTTGGAGGGACTCCTGAGGGACAGGATGTACATGTATTTGGAAAGGCAAGGACTGATTAGGGATAGTCAACATGGCTTTGTGCTTGGGAAATCATGTCTCACAAACTTGAGTGAGTTTTTTGAAGAACTAGGAGGATTGATGAGGGCAGAGTGGTGGATATGATCTATGTGGACTTCAATATGGCTTTTGACAAGGTTCCTCATGGGAAACTGGTTAGCAAGGTCAGATCTCATGGAATACAAGGAGAACTAGCCAGTGGATACAGAACTGGCTCAAAGGTAGAAGTCAGAGGATGGTGGTGGAGGGTTGCTTTTCAGACTGGAATGACCAGTGGAGGACCACAAGGATTGGTGCTGGGTTCACTACTTTTCATCATGTATATAAATGATATGGATATGAACATAGGATGTATAGTTAGTAAGTTTGCAGATGACACCAAAATTGGAGGTGCAATGGAAAGTGAAGAACATTTTCTCAGATTACAACGGGATCTTAATCAGATGGGCCAATGGGTCGAGGAATGGCAGATGGAGTTTAATTCAGATAAATGCTAGATGCTGCATTTTGGGAAAGCAAACCTTAGCAGGACTTATACACTTAATGGTAAGATCCCAGGGAGTGTTGCTGAACAAAGAGACCTTGGAGTGCATGGTCATAGCTCCTTGAAAGTAGAGTCGCAGGTAAATAGGATAGTGGAGAAGGCATTGGGTATGCTTTCTGCTATTGGTCAGAGCATTGAATACAGGAGTGGGGAAGCCACATTGCGGCTGTACAGGGCATTGGATAGGCCATATTTTGAATATTGCATGCAGTTCTGGTCTCCTTCGTATTGGACGGATGTTGTGAAACTTGAAAGGGTTCAGAAAAGATTTACAAGGATGTTGCCAGGTTTGGAGGATTTGAGCTATAGGCTGAGGCTGTTTTCCCTGGAGTGTCGGAGGCTGCAGGGTGACCTTATGAGGTTTATAAAATCATGAAGGACCAAGGGATCAAATGTGTAAAGGTGTGGTCTATTAAAAAGCAGGGACAAGAGAGCTATACAGTAATGTGGGAAGTATGGGTCAGGGGATTGTAAGAAGGGATAGAAAGACAAAACTGAGGAATCCACCAACATCAAGACTGAATATTACAATGATAACAAAAAGGCAAAATGTATGCCTCAGTATCTGTATGTACATAGCATGCATAACATTAAATTCATTGTACACATTAAAGTGAAAAAATCTATTAGTCATGAGAGAGATGACTGCACGATGACTAAGATTGGATCCTGAATATTGAGGGATTATATGGTATTTAAGAAGAATAGGAAGTCAGGTAAAGGTAGAGGTGCAATCGTAATCAAATATAACATTTGCATAATTGTTAGAGATAACCTCATGTTAGGAAATCAGGAGTTGGAATCAGTTTAGATGGATTTGCACCACATTCGAGGAGAAATTGGGTGTAGTCTATAGGCTCCTATCAGTAATCACAACTTCAAACAAAGGATACACAAAACAACATTGAGTAATTGTGATAAAGGGGTGGCGTTTAAACATGACAGTTTTGAATCTGCATATCAACTAGAAAAATTAGATTTGACACTGATTGTCTGGATGAAGAGTAAATAGAATGCTTTTGAGATATGTTCTTGGAGCAGCAGAGCTTGGAACTGATCAGTGAATTGGTTGTATCAAACCTGGCAGTTGTAATGTGACAGGATTAATTACTGACCACAGAGCTAAGGCACCTGTAGGAGGCAGTGACCACAATAACATTGCATTTTACATCGAGTTTGAAAGGGAGAGGATTGGATCTATGACCTAAATGCTACCAACTCCCTGGCTTTAAAAGCTGAGCTAGCAGAAGTGAACTGCCATATAAAATTGGGGAATGGATCAATAGAGATGCAGCAGCAGGCAGTTAAAACAATCTTCTGAGGCAACGACCCATGATCGGTGGTTAACTAAAATAGTTAGTGAAGCATCAAATTTAAGGACAAGGCAAGTAACTGCACCCTGAGTGGATGGTTAAATGATTGCTCAGAATATTTTAAAAAACCAACAGAAAATGATTAAAAGGTACATCAGGAAGAACAAAATATATTACGAGAGGAAGCCAACTATAAAAATAGAGAGCGAGTTTTTCTGTAGCTCCCTAAAAATAAGAAGATATTAAAGTGAGCGAAGGTAAAGTATGTAAGTTAGCTCGCTGTGCCAGAAGGTTTGTTTTCAGACGTTACGTCACCATGATGGGTAACATTATCAATGAGAGTCTCCGATAAAGCGCTCGTGATATGTCCCAGCTCTCTCTTTATAGGTTTGCTTTCGCAAGGTGGGTGATGTAATTTCTGGTTCTTTTTTTAAAAGGACCTATAAATAGAAAGGAAGGACATACCAGCAGCGCTTCACTGGAGACTCTCACTGATGATGTTACCTAGTCATAGTGACAAAACAGTTGAAAACAAACCTTCCAGCTCAGCGAGCCAACTGACATACTTATCATCATCCTGAGCCACAAATCTCTCAAAAATTGCTAACTGAAGTTTCTCTAGAAAACGGTAGATAATAAGGAAGTGGCTGATAAAATTAACAAATATTTTGGTTCTGTCTTCATGTGACTCTTCTGAAGAAGAGTAAGCTGACTCAAAATGATAACACTGCTTTCTTGTCACAGCTACTGCCAGGCCTGCTGGGTTTTACCAGCAATTCCAGTTTTTGATTCACATCTTCAGTTCTTTGTTTCCTTTGAGCTCGTCAATGTGCTGGGTATTTGTTTTCCAAAATTCCCTCAAGATAGACTGGGAAAGAACAGATGGAGGCAGAAAACAGGAAGCTATAAAACAGTTTGCTTGAAATCTGTCATGGGAAAGATGTTGGAACAAATCATGAAAAAGAGTCAAAGAATCATAAAGGACAGAAACAGACTATTTGGTCCAACCAGTCTATGCCGAACATAATCCTACCTGCCTGTTCCTGGCCATATCTATTCAAACATTTCCTATTCATGTACTTATCCAAGTGTCTTTTAAATATTTTTATATAATATATTTTTATTAAGAAAAAATGTATTTGTTGTCATATTTAAAAATCTAAGACAATGCGATTCAAAACAGTACAAAAATAGTACGAAACTAAAACCAAATAATAAAAAACATATTCCCCAACCCACCCTCCTATACGAATGTATAAACATATATAGAGAAGTAAAAAACTAAAAAAAAAACCTCAGCGAGCTTCTTTTAAATATTTTAATTGTATCCACATCCACCACGTCCTCAGGAAGTTCATTTCACACATTAGCACGATGTGTTTAAAGATTTATTTCTCTTATCTTTTTAAATCTTTCTCCTCACACCTTAAAATGTGCCCCCTCATCTTGAAATTCTCCTACCCTTGGGAAAAAAAGACACATGAGATAACTTTGGCAAACAGAGTTGAAGAGAATCCAAAGGGTTTTAACAAATACATTAAGGACAAAAGGGCAATGAGGAAGAGAATAGGGTCCTTCAAAGATCAGCAAGGTGGCCTTTGTGTGGAACCACAGGAGATGGGAAAGATACTGAATAAGTATTTTGCATCACTGTTTACTGTGGAAAAGAACATGGAAGGTATAGAATGCCAGGAAATAGATTGAAAAATGTGTAAATTACAGAGGAGGAAGTGCTAGATGTCTTGAAACACATAAAAATGGATAAATCCCAGGACCTGATCAGGTATATCCTACAACTCTGTGGGAAGCTAGAGAAGTGATTGCTCGGTTCCTTGCTGAGATATTTGTGTCATCAATAGTCGTAGGTGAGGTGTCGGAAGACTGGAGGATGGTTAACATGGTGCCACTGTTTAAGAAAGGTGGTCGAGACAAGCCAGGGAACTATAGACCAATGAGCCTGATGTTAGTGGTGGGCAAGTTGTTGGAGGGAATCCTGAGGAGCAGGATGTGTATGTATTTGGAAAGGCAAGGGCTGATTAGGGATAGTCAATATGGCTTTGTGCATGGGAAATCATGTCTCACAAACTTGATTGAGTTTTTTGAAGAAGTAACAAAAAGACTTGATGAGGGTAGAGAGGTGGATGTGATTTATATGGACTTCAGTAAGGCGTACAACAAGGTTTCCCATGGGAGACTGGTTAGCAAGTTAGATCTCATGGAATACAGGGAGAACTAGCCATTTGGATACAGAACTGGCTCAAAGGTAGAAAGAGGGTGGTGGTGGAGGGTTGTTTTTCAGACTGGAGGCCTGTGACCAGTAAAGTGCCACAAGGATTGGTGCTGGGTCCACTACTTTTCATCATTTACATGAATGATTTGGATACGAGCATAAGAGATAAAGTTAGTTCGTTTACAAATGACACCAAAATTGGAGGTGTAATGGACAACGAAGATCGTTGCCTCAGCTTACAACAGGATCTTAATCAGATGGGCCAATGGGCTGAGAAGTTTAGTTTTAAGAAATGTGAGGTGCTGCATTTTGAGAAAGCAAATCTTAGCAGGACTTATACACTTAATGTTAAGGTCCTTGGGAATGTTGCTGAACAAAGAGATCTTGGAGTGCTGGTTCATAGCTCCTTGAAAGTGCAGTCGCAGGTAGCTAGGATAGTGAAGAAGATGTTTGGTATGCTTTCCTTTATTGGTCAGAGTTTTGAGTACAGGAGTTAGGGGTCATTTTGCGCTGGACAGGACATTGGTTAGGCCACGTTTGGAATAGTGCGTGCAAATCTGGTCTCCTCATTATCGGAAGGACATTATGAAACTTAAAAGGGTTCAGAAAAGGTTTAGAACATAGAAAAGAACAGCACAGAATAGGCCCTTCGGCCCACAATGTTGTGCAAGGATGATTCACTAGGATATTGCCAGGGTTGAAAGATTTCAGCTACAGAGAGAGGTTGAATAGGCCGGGGCTGTTTTCCCAGGAGCGTCAGAGGCTGAGGGGTGACCATATAAAGGTTTATAAAATCACGAAGAGCACAAATAGGATAAGTTGATAAAAGTCTCTTCCCTGGGTGGGGGAGCCCAGAACTAGATGGTATAGGTTTTGGGTCAGAGCAGAAGATATGAAAGATAGCTGAGGTGCAACTTTTTCACGCAGAAGGTGGTACGTGTATGGAATGAGCTGCCAGAGGAAGTGGTGGAGGCTAGTACGATTGCAAGGTTTAAAGACATCTGGATTGTATATGAATAGGAACGGTTTGGAGGTATATGGGCCAGGTACTGGCAGGTGGGACAAGATTGGTCGGCAAGGAAGAGTTGGACTGAAGGGTCTGTTTCTGTGCTGTACATCTCTATGACTCTTTGACTCTATGGCCTACCATTAACCCTATCTATACACTCATGATTTTATAAACACTCATAAGGTGACATCTCAATCTGCTACATTCCAGTGAAAAACAGAATCAAGAAGAGTTAGCACGGTTTAGTCAAAAGGAAATTATGCTTAATCAATGTTACGATAGAGGCACAGCAAGCCAAGCTACATCCGCCTCACTGTCACTGGATTCATAACACATTGAAATTAACACATTCAATCATCCTCAAAATGGCTCAATTGTTCCTGATCAGACTTTACAAACACTAGATTTTGGACACCATGTTTTAAACTTAATGACAAATGGCTATTTTTTTGTTTCAGAATGTAACTTGAGCAGAAAGCTGATCAACTACAAATCAATACGATTAATATCGACAATGTAAGCCCTATCATCTTTGATTACAAACCTCTACTCTCACACCAATGGATAAACCCAGTTAAGGGAAAATATTTAACAAGTAAAATAATCATAAATTTAACAGTATAATAACCATTTCAATGATGGATATGAGGCCTTCTTTAAATCCTTGGGTAATGGCTTTGCTTACAGGTAGATAAAACTGCATATCTTGCATGAATTCAAAAAAGTCACTGGTCAATACAAATGACTTCTACAGACCTTTGAAGACTTTTACTTGTTTGTTGCAGACTGGGGTCATTTTCTCTGAAATGTTAACAAGTCAAAACCCAGCAAATAACTCATGAGTAACTTATGAGAATAATATGCTGACTACCTTCCCAGGGAAATTGGGGATGGACAATCACTATTAGCATTGCCAGTAAAATCCACATCCCAAAAACAAATTTAAAAGAAAGTCATTAACAAAGCTAGAGTTTGATTTCACCGGCAAATGCTTTGGAGCTTTTATTATAATAAGGCTATTTCCTGTTGTACAAATCAAATATGCAATTTCCATTTAATCATTTCATCTGAACACTGGAGTCACCAACTTCCTGTCAAAATGGTCTTTATTTGGCAGATGCACAAGAGAGTTTTTTTTGTAACAGTGTAAAAAAAACTAGCAATGAGATTATAGAAGATTGGATTAACCACTCCTTGTTGTTACATTAGTTCTTATGATTTCAAACTATAAATGGTGATATTCACCATGGAAGTTTTACTTCAGTGCAGTTAGTCGAATTGGGTAATATCCACCAAACTGATATGCAATTATGGAGCCAAATTAAAGGAAACTGAAAATATTTTAAACCAATATTATGAAGAGGAAAAATCCTCCTTTGGCTGGGACTATTATTCCTTTCGTTGTTTAACAGTCCTGCCTTTCACCCAGGCGGAGGTGGATACTGCAGATGCTGGAGATTAGAGTCAAGATTAGAGTGATGCTGGAAAATCACAGCAGGTCAGGCAGCATCCGAGGAACAAGAAAATCGGCGTTTCAGGCAAAAGCCCTTCATCAGGAATGAGGGCTCATTCCCGATGAAGGGCCTTTGACTGAAACATTGATTTTTCTGCTCCTCGGCTGCTGCCTGACCTGCTGTGTGTTTCCAGCATCACTCGCACCCTATCTTTCACCCAGTTACATTCCCTTTTGCTCTTTTCCTGTCATTACATTTACTTATTATTTATTCCATATTCTGTTCTCCAGTTATGATGAAAATTTATTTCGCCTCAGCACTAGCCTCAATTTCAGTCTTCCAACTTTGAGCAAACCCATGTCCAGAGAACCAAATGGGAGGCACCCTGTGCGACAATTTCAGATTTAGCTTTCCATTCCCATCATCTGTCACATATATTGGATTGCAAAGTCACATAGGTTTGCTGTTTAAAACCTGGTTCAAATTCATGTTTCTGCTAGGTTGCTAACTTCATTGATGTGAGTGCAATCATGAAGGCTGTGGGAATCACACCAACTAATTCAGTTTATATAGCTTGGCAGAAGCTGGCTACAGAGTGGGGAACATTTCGACGGCTAAGTCTAAAAGGTCTTACTAACTACATCGGCCATGACTAGATGCGTGAAATTAGATCTTTGAAGATAACTCCTTGCTGCCTGACCCTACAACACTTACCATCTCTGGGTGATTTCTCCAATGCCCTTTGCTCCATCCTCCTATTCTCCATGGTTCAAAGTCCCAATCATCCAAAATTCCACAGGGCATAATCTGTTCCATATGAACCAACATTCATCCATGGATAGTTTTACCACTAACTCTCACCTGTTCATCAGCTATTAACCATAAAATCCCAATCTATAAATCTCTCTGGAACTGAGCCATAACTTTGCCAGTCTTTGGTTCTGTCCAGGTGCAGGGGTGGTACCAGGGGACTGGAGAGTGGCGAATGTTGTGCCCCTGTTCAAAAAAGAGAATAGGGATAACCCCGGGAATTACAGGCCAGTTAGTCTTACTTCGGTGGTAGGCAAAGTAATGGAAAGGGTACTGACGGATAGGATTCATGAGTATCTGGAAAGACACTGCTTGATTAGGGACAGCCAGCACGGATTTGTGAAGGGTAGGTCTTGCCTTACAAGTCTGATTGAATTCTTTGAGGAGGTGACCAAGCATGTGGATGAAGGTAGAGCAGTGGATGTAGTATACATGGATTTTAGTAAGGCATTTGATAAAGTTCCCCATGGTAGGCTTATGCGGAAAGTCAGGAGGCAGGGGATAGAGGGAAATTTGGCCAATTGGATAGAAAACTGGCTAACCAGTCGAAGTCAGAGAGTGGTGGTAGATGGTAAATATTCAGCCTGGAGCCCAGTTACAAGTGGAGTTCCGCAGGGATCAGTTCTGGGTCCTCTGCTGTTCGTAATTTTTATTAATGACTTGGAAGAGAGAGTCGAAGGGTGGGTCAGTAAATTTGCAGATGATACGAAGATAGGTGGAGTTGTGGACAGTGAGGAGGGCTGTTGTCGGCTGCAGAGGGACTTAGATATGATGCAGAGCTGGGCCGAGGAGTGGCAGATGGAGTTCAACCCTGCCAAGTGTGAGGTTGACCATTTGAATTCAAGAGTCGTGAAGTGATGTTGCAGCTGTACAGGACCTTGGTTAGGCCACATTTGGAGTACTGTGTGCAGTTCTGGTCGCCTCACTTTAGGAAAGATGTGGAAGCTTTGGAGAGGGTGCAGAGAAGATTTACCAGGATGTTGCCTGGAATGGAGAATAGGTTGTACGGGGATAGGTTGAGCGTGCTAGGCCTTTTCTCATTGGAACGGAGAAGGATGAGGGGTGACTTGATAGAAGTGTATAAGATGATCAGGGGAATAGATAGAGTAGACAATCAGAAACTTTTTCCCCGGGCACAAGGGGACATAAATTTAAGGTGAAGGGTGGAAGGTATAGGGGGGATGTCAGGGGTAGGATCTTTACCCAGAGAGTGGTGGGGGCATGGAATGCGCTGCCTGTGGGAGTGGCAGAGTCAGAATCATTGGCGAACTTTAAGTGGCAATTGGATAGGTACATGGATGGGTGCTTAAGCTAGGACAAATGTTCGGCACAACATCGTGGGCCGAAGGGCCTGTTCTGTGCTGTATTGTTCTATGTTCTATGTTCTATCTCCTACCTTTCACTGTCTCAATGCTTTCTGACATCTCAGCCTTACTCTCCGCATCTTTGCTGTCCGTGTGTCTTCCAAAAGCCTCCATAGCACAATCAAAATTTAAATTCCTTTTCTCAACAAGTCTTTTAATCATCTTTCCAAAGTATTCTAAAACATCTGTTCCCCCTGTGAAGAATTGGAACATTTTTCTACATTTCTACATATTATGTACGTCCACATCTTGATTACGATGTGGAAGGAGGAGTACAAGGCAGCACCAGGACAGGCTGCAGGTATGCGAATTACGCCTTTGAAGTTGTTTCAGTATACAGATCTGAATGTGAACGGTATCCCGAATTGGGATCATACACACTGCATCACGGTATAAACCAACTTTCCTCCAAATACACAAATTAACGTGGCTGTATTTGATGAACAGTTGTTTATTTGCTTGTGAATAAGAATGGAAATGGAAACCACTTTAAAGCAGAACTAAATTTCCGACAACTGTTTCTTTCCACAGCTCTAAGAAGTAGTCATGATTATTTTCCAAACACTTAGAAAGTGATTTCAGACAATCATGAGGGAGGAATTCAGAAAACACTTAATTCATTCTGAAGCCAGCTGTTGAAATCAGAAATGAGATACCAATTAGACACTAGATTTGTTTACCGAAAGCCACACCGCATCTGTCTGTGTCTTCCCAAATCAACAACTAATGTCACAGAAGTTTTGTACTCCATCAAAAACAACAAAGTAACAAATGATCAACCCATAGTAAGGGGTACTGTAAGTGTATTAAATAAAAATCAAAGGAACCTTAATTTAAAATTACATTTCTTGGGCAGGTGTGTTTTTTTAATACGTGCACCAGTATTTAATCAATTGATGTTCCACAAATTTGCATCTTTAACCTTGATAATTTAATTAACATGCAGCTAACATAATTATGTTCTATGCTCACCCGAACTAGTATTTATGAGCATATGTTTTCTCTGTACAAGCACACACATAGCTATACTGGAGTAAACACAAACCTAACTGACACAGGCTACCAATTTCCACAACTATTACTTCCCTGCTCTGGGAATATGATCATCAAGAAAATGCAGACAGGTTTTACTTACACTCAGTCACAATAACTAAATATAATTGGAAAAACAAATTATTTGTACAGTATGTATTTAGCATACTGTTTTCCTGAAGAAAGTGACTGATGTTACACAGTCAAAGCACCTAATTAGATGTATTATATCTGAACAACAGAAAGAATAGTTCAATTCAACAAACATGGTAACAACATCATGCAAACTACCTGCCTTGTTAAAATCACTGCCTTTTAGTTTTGTCTCCCAGTTCTTCGAATAATTGTGAACCTAAATGATTTGAAGTGCCAATGAGGTCTCTGCCTATGGCAATATTACTGAAACTGCATATTATTAGAATGATTTTGGTTTACTTTGCAAGAAATCATGAGGCTTAATCATTTCACCCTATCCCATTTTAAAGTTATTACAAATGCTCCTTTCACACCATAATTGTTTGATTACTAGTTTATCCATTGTTACAATCATGTTCAGGGTCATTAACATTTGAAGATAAATCCAGGCATCCAAAGCAAAAACAAAATTCAATAAATAAAGCAAGCAGAATTAACTTGACACTATATAATTATTTATGTTCATTATTTATGCAAGAACAGCAGATAATACTTCCCATGTTTAAGACAGTACAAAACCAAAAGCAAACTTCCTGCTGTTAATGATTGTACCTTTCTCAGGCCGAGCTGTCAAGTCAACATGGTTCCCAAAATTTGACTGCTAATTGCCTTAGGATTGTTTACCATTTAGCTTACTTTGAGACTTTTAATTGGACATTATACACTTATGTTTCAAAAATCTATGGATTATGAACCAAATTTTTGCAACACTGTGTGTCATAATTTTTATTCTCTGCTGCAGTACTAAGGCTACTTCATGCTATGGGGATCCTGTGCATCCCAAATTAAGAGATAAAAAAATCAAAAATTTTACTGCATCTTTCAAAGAAACATTGAATTCAGCTTTTGTAGACAGAGTCAAAGTTTCCAACAAAGCTGAATGTAAGTGTGAAAAGTTGGGGGTGAGGAAGTCCCAACCTGATCTTGTGAACTGCAGGCTCTTAATTGAGTCAGGTCAAGAGTTCCACTCCCTTCAATGAAGAACTCATTGATAAGGGCTGGCGACCAATCTATTCACTGGCAGATCTCCAGTCTTAGCAGTGCCACAGGAAGCAATACTATTGATCAGACTGCAGTCAGCCTACCAGAAAGAGTTTCGCTGAAAGCTGTACACTAGGCTAAGTGGGGCAATTGTCTGAGGGTATTCGGGTCAGGAATACATTAACAAGGGAGGTTGGGGAGGGGGCTGTGATCTGCTAGGCCTGCAAAGTCAGAGCAACCTTTTTATCTTGTTTGTTTCTACATTTTACCGTGATTTCATTGTAGCATAAGCACACAGTGTCGCATATGTGACTTTAACAATTAAAATTATAACAACAGTTTCACATCAATGAAACAGAGATAAGTTAGAACAAGCCAACCTCTTTATACATAGCAAGGTTTTAAATAAAACAAAATATCATGTATTGGAACAGCATCATTTTACAGCATTGAAATAGCAGAGAGACAAATTCCCTTCATCACCTGATGTTTAGGTTTGACTTAACTGTTACTTTTAATTCCTATTTTGAAAGCTGAATAGCTTTTTTTCTTAGACTATTCACACAACTGAGCTTAAAATTTCTTGATTTCTTTGAAAATTTCAAATGAGCACTGTTTGGTCAGAATCCTGAAGTGGTTACTTGAAGCAAATTAACACTTTTAATTGGAGGCAATTTATTTCCCAACTGTTTTGAACCAACTCTTTTCCCCAGAAGGCCCTCAGTGAAATGAAAACAAAAGCTTTCCTGGTTTTCCTGAGCAAAATCAATTTTTGATTCAACGAAACAAAATTTTCTTTTTTTTTTACCATTTCCAATCATAAAATTCTCACACTGCAAGTAAATTTACACTGTACAACAGGACTGCTCTTACACAAACTGTTTTAAATATCGCCCAAGAAAACCTGGAGTCCTGATGAAGGGCATATGCATGAAATGTCGATTCTCCTGCTCCTCGGATGCTGCCTGATCTGCTGTGCTTTTCCAAGACCACACTCTCGACTCTGATGTCCAGTACCTGCAGTCCTCATTTTCTCCAAGTTAATTTTTAAAACAAGACTAAGAACTACGGACGCTGGAGATCTCAAACAAAAACTGTGGAGCACCTGCGATGCTGAGGAGGTCATGGATAACACGTTTAGTGAACTGGTCACACCGCAGGTTAGAATTGCTGAGGGAGACGGTGAATGGGTGACCAAAAGGCAGAAAGAGTAGGAAGGCAGTGCAGGTATCCCCTGCGGTCATCTCCCTCCGAAACAGGTATACCATTTTGGATACTGTTGGGGAAGATGGCTCACCAGGGGATGGCAGCAGTTGCCAAGATCATGGCACCATGGCGGGCACTGCTGTTCAGAAGGGCGGGTAAAAGGCTTGTAGGGCGATAGTCACACGCGTTTCTATTGTAAGGGGAATAGGTAGGCGGTTCTGTGGCTGAAAATGGGACTCTTGGATGATATGTTGCCTCCTAGGTGCTCGGGTCAGGATGTCACTGATCGGCTGCAGAGCATTCTAAAAGGGGAGGGTGAACAGTCAGTTGTCGTGGTGCATATAGGGACCAACGATATAAGTAAACAATGAGATGAGGTCCTGAAAGCAGAATTCAGGGAGGTTGGAGAGAAGATAAAAAGGAGAACCTCAAAGGTAGTGATCTTGGGATTACTACCAGTGCCACATGCTCGCCAGCATAGAAATGTAAGAATAGGTAGGATGAATACATGGCTTGAGGGATGGTGTAGGAGGAAAGGGTTCAGATTGGTTGGACATTGGGACCAGTTCTGGGAAAGGTGAGACTATTACAAATTGGACACCCTATACCTGAACCAGACTGGAACTAACGTCCTTGGGGGAGTTTTTGCTACTGCTATTGGGGAGGTTTTAAACTATTGTGGCAGGGGGCTGGGAACCAGAAGAGAAGACAAGTAGACAGCAAGGTGGAAACTGCAACCTGTAAGAATCATGAAGTTAGCATTAATAAGGGGAAGAGTAGGCAGAGAGCAGATGAATGCAAAAGAACTGGTGGCCTGAAGTGCACTTACTTTAATGCAAGGAGTACAGTGGGTAAGGCAGATGAACTTAGGCCTTGGATTGGTGCCTGGGAGTATGATGTTATTGCAATCACAGAGACGTGGTTGAAGGAAGGGCATGATTGGCAACTAGATGTTCCAGGATATAAGACATGTCAGACAGGACAGGGTGGGAAGTAAAAGGGTGGGGGGAGGTGTTGCATTGCTGGTCAGGGATGATATTACAACTGTGCTAAAGGAGGACACAATGGAGGGCTTGAGTAGTGAGGCATTATGGGTGGAGTTGAGAAATAAGAAGGGTGCAGTTATATTGTTGGGGTGGTATTACAGTGAGCTTGAGGTAGAAGAACGAATAGATAAACAGATTATGGAAAGGTGAAGGCAATAGGGTGGTGGTGATGGGAGATTTTAATTTTCCCAAAATTGACTGGGATACACTTAGTGTCAGAGGTCTGGATAAGGCAGAATTTGTAAGAAGCATCCAGGAGAGTTTTCTACAGCAATTCGTATGTCAATAGTCCGACGAGGGAAAGGGCCATATTGAACCTGGTGTTGTGGAATGATCCAGGCCAAGTGGTAGAAGTTGCAGTGGGGGATTTCTTTGGGAACAGTTATCACAATTTTGTAAGTTTTAGAATACTCGTAGATAAAGAAGAGAGTGGTCCTAAAGGAAGAGTACTAAACTGGGCCAAGGCCAATTATATCAAAATTAGGCAGGAGCTGAGAAATGTGGATTGGTCACAGCCATTTGAAGGGAAGTCTACATTTGATATGTGGGAGGCTTTCAAAGATAGGTTAAAGATAGTGCAGGTCCCATTGAAAGCAAAGGATAGGAAAGGCAAGATTCGTGAACCGTGGATGACAGGAGAAACCGTACGGCTAGCCAAGAGGAAAAGGGAAGCATACAGAAGGACCAGGCAGCTGAGAACAGAACACGTCCTGGAGGAATATTGGGAGAGTAGGACCAGTCTTAAATGAGGAATCAAGCAGGCAAAAAGGGGTCATGAAATAGCTTTAGTGAGTAGAATTAAGGATAATCCCAAAGCCTTTTATTCTTATATAAGAAGCAACTGGGTAACTAGAGAAAGGATTGGTCCACTAAAGGATAACAAAGGAAGGCTGTATGCCGAACCTGAGCGAATGGGTGAGATTCTAAATGATTACTTTGCATCAGTGTTCACTGAGGAGAGGGACATGTTGAATGTTGTGATTGGAGATAGAAGTTTCATTACTCTGGATCATGTTGACATAAGTAGAGAAAATGTGTTGGGTAGGCTAGAGGTTATTAAGGTGGACAAATCCCCAGGATCAGATGGGTTCTATCCCAGGCTGCTGAGGGAGGCCAGAGAGGAAATAGCTGGGGTCCTGACAGATATCTTTGTAGCATCTTTAAACATAGATAAGGTGCCGGAGGACTGGAGGGTTGCTCATGTTGTTCCCCTGTACAAGAAGGGTAGTAGGGATATTCCGGGTAACTACAGACCAGTGAGCCTGATGTCAGTGGTGGGAAAGTTGCTGGAGAAGGTACTGAGGAATAAAATCTATTTATATTTGGAAAAGAATGGGCTTATCAGTGATAGGCAATATGGTTTTGTGTGGGGGAGATCATGCCTTACCAACTTATTAGAGTTCTTTGAGGAAGTGACCAAGTTGATAAATGAAGGAAGGGCTGTAGATGTCATATATGGACTTTAGTAAGGCATCTGATTAGGTTCCCGATGGTAAACTAATGGAGAAAGTGAAGTCACATGGTATGCAGGGTGTTCTAGCTAGGAGGATAAAGAACTGGTTGAGCAACAGGAGACAGAGAGTAGTAATTGAAGGAAGTTTTTTGAAATGGAGAAAGGTGACCAATGGTGTTCCATTGCTGGGGCCACTGTTGTTTGTGATATACATAAATGGTTTGGAAGAGGGCACTGTTGGAATGATCAGCAATTTTGCAGATGACACAAAGATTGGTGCAGTAGCAGAAAGCATAGAGGACTGTCAAAGAATACAGGAGAATATAGATAGACTGGAGAGTTGGGCAGAGAAGTGGCAGATGGAGTTCAATCTGGGCAAATGTGAGGTGAAGAATTTTGGGAAGTCTAATTCCAGAGCAAATTATGCAGTAAACACAAGAACCTTGGGAAAAGTTGATGAGCTGAGAGATCTGGGAGTTCAGGTCCATTGTATCCTGAAGGTTGCTGCACAGGTGGATAGAATGGTCAAGAAGACATACGGTATGCTTAGTTAAAAATCACACAACACCAGGTTCTCGTCCAACAGGTTTAATTGGAAGCACACTAGCTTTCGGAGCAACGGTCCTTCATCAGGTGATTGTCATCAGCAATCACCTGATGAAGGAGCGTCGCTCCGAAAGCTAGTGTGCTTCCAATTAAACCTGTTGGACTATAACCTGGTGTTGTGTGATTTTTAACTTTGTACACCCCAGTCTAACACCGCATCTCCGAATTATGGTATGCTTGCCTTCATTGGATGGTGTATTGAGTGTAAGAGCTGGCAGATCATGTTAAAATTATATAAGACATTGGTTTGGCCGCATTTAGAATACTGTGTCCAGTTCTGGGCGCCACGTTACCAAAAGGATGTGGATGCTTTGGAGAGGGTGCAGAGAAGGTTTACGAGGATGTTGCCTGACATGGAAGGTGCGAGCTATGAAGACAGGTTGAGTAGGTTAGAATTGTTTTCATTAGAAAAATGGAGATTGAGGGGGAACCTGAAATCATGAAGGGTAGATAGAGATAAGCTTTTTCCCAGGGTGAAGGATTCAATAATGAGAGGTCATGCTTTCAAGGTGAGAGGTGAAAAGTTTAAGGGGGACACACACAGTAAGTACTTTGCACAGAAGGTGGGAGGTGCCTGGAACACGTAGTAGAGGCAGGCACAGTAGATTAATTTAATATTTGCTTGGGCAGAGCAGAGGGGTTCAGATGCTTAGGAATTGGGCAACAGGTTTCAACAGTAGATTTGGATTAGCCAAGGCTTGGAGGGCCGAAGGGCCTGTTCCTGGGCTGTAAATTTTCTTTGTTCTTTGTTCAAACTGAAATTGCTGAAGAAACTCAGCATGTCTGGCAAAATCTTTGTAAAGAACGCAGAGTTCAAATTTTTAGTCCAGTGACCCTTCTTCTGAAATGATGGTAGCTAGAAAGTGGCGATATGTATGCTTAAGGTAGGGGGTGGTGGGGGAGGTGAAGAAAGGAATAAGTGGAGAGATGAAGATGGGGGTCAGAGAGAGAGAGCGCACGAGAGAGAGAGAAAGCGAGGGAGAGCAAGGGAGGGTGGAGGAGAAAGACAGTTAGGCAGATAAAGACATGGATGGTAGTAAGCCAAGGAAGATGCAAAGCTGATCATGGGGATGTAGGTGAAAATCGGCAGACTGCGTTGTAAACAGCCCAAGTGATAACAGGGTCTGGGATTTGGAAATCCCAGGAAATGGAAAACATGATATTGAGCCTTGGAGTTACTAGTTATTTATTAAATCTCCTCACACAGACAGATAAAAACAAATATGCCATGAGTTCAAAATCTGAACTCCATCTATGTAGGTACATATGTGTGTATGTTTATATATAAATATATATAAAATTCTCCCATCTTACAGTACATCACATGCCACCTGATTTTGCACCACAACCACCGTCACCTCCAGCTACATAAACTAACAGGCATTGACTTCCATCTCACCACAGAGGCTAATATTGCCATTTGAGAACTGCCACTTTGATGGTGCTGGAGATTTAATATGTAATTTCAAGGATCTGAGAATAATCTTAACAGATAAAAGGTTCTATGTTTGTGCTACATAGGGGTAATTGTGACAAACAAATGAGGAACAGGAATCTCTAATTAATGCATTTTGCAATTACTTGAAAGAATACCTTTATTTCTTCTGCTATAATTAGTGGTTACATGTAGTAATTATCTTTTCCCTGTTTACATGTCAAATATGGAACAAATTTAGAGAGATACATTAAAATCAAATAGTTCGGCCACACATTTAATTTTCTGGTTACAGAACAATTTTGCAAATTTCGAAATGGATACAAATTAGTAAAAACAATTTTTTTTTTGGAATCACTATTATATAATAGAACTGAAAAAAAATGAGAATACCAAATAATATAGCTCTTTCAATATTTTTAGATCAAAAATAGATCTGTATATATTTGAATGCTTTTGGTCACATGAATTTGAATTGTCAGAAAGGGGCTTAATTCTCAGTTCCTGAAGTACACAAAAACCATAGAGGGCAAATGCTAAAAATATCAAAGGTACCATGTCAACCTGCACACCATTCAGAGATAATTTTATGTAGACAACATGGGGTGGGGTGAGGGGGGGGGCAGGTGGGAGGGGAAGGATGGCAGCATGATGGCCCAGTTGCATGCAGTGGATAGCACAGTCAACTAATCAAATGTGCATCAAGGCTACTTCATTGGAAGTTCTGTTAGATTTTTCAGTCAGATTCCTGAAGGTAGCTGTAGTCGACTTTGAGCCATCTCAGAAGCCCTTCCTGCCTGCCTAAGTGCAGCCACAAGCCATCCACAGGTCTCCCTGTCCTCCCAATGACCCAAGCTCAGCCTATCCCATAATGGCACCCCAGCAATAAAGGCCATTCTAAAAATTTTAATCTCTAAAAGTGTTGGAGAATACAGATAGTTCTGAGATAACATGCATTTTGGCAATGCAATTTAGCTATAATGTCACTTAAGAATCAGGGAACAGAATTTTTGAGAACACTTATGTCCATTAGCAATAGTGCAATTCCAGCGAGGATTATTTCGCATGCTTTGCTCTGTGAGTGCACTGATGTTAGTACCGGTCTGCGCATGCATGATGTCAGCTGCCGACAGAGCAGCTTGCTGAGAGAGGTACTGTACAGAGAGCAGCTTTCTTACATTGTTTTTCAATGTACTGTGTTAAATTTACTTTTTTTCATCAATAAATATGATTCCAACCTTCATTCAGACTGTGCCATACTTTACACTTGATTTTTGGGTAATTTTTGAACAAGTGTGAGTGTTTTTTTTGCTTCTATGCCCCTAACCCCACCTTTCCCATAAGCCCCATTATTTCTACGAAGCGATTTTCTATTATGTGAGGTTTCACTGGAACACCACTACGGCATTATTGGAGAACTACCTGTATGCACATCCACCTGAAAAGGTAACGAGGCTATCCTGCTGTTGGTTCGAAGCTGCAAGGCTACTTACTGGCTCACCACATTCAAGAGCCTACCACCATCCATAAATAGACAGTGAGCCACTCTGTCTGATCTGACCGCTTCCCGCACTATGTTGCCTTCTGACCTGTGTTTGAGCCTGACAGTGGGGTTCAGAAAGCAGTAAGAATATTCACTATCCTTGGTCTCTCGCCTTTTTTCTTCTTATAAATTGATATTAATGTCAACCACGAAAAGCAAATAACAAGGACAATATACAGATCAAACAAAATTCTTTCAATTAATGAAAAGGAAAATTGAGCAAAATAAATGTAATTACGTGCCTTGATGAATTTGAATTGAGCAACTCTTCAAACAATTACAAAACAAGGGGCTTTACAAATATCCAGCAATGGTGAGGTTATCAAAGATGGTAAGTAAACAACGAAGTAAGATACTCTAATTAATCTTCACTATTAACTTTTACAGAGAATAAACACGATAAATATATTAGATACACATATCAGAACAACTGACAAACAACTAAGGGAACTGGGATTAGAAGGGTAAAATTTTATAATACACAACAAAATTCATATGTAGTTAAAACTCCAGAAACATCTCATGACTGAGACTTCTTTTTTGGAAGATTTTAAGAACAGTGTAAGAAGGAACGTTGTCATAGGTTTAGAGATTTTTAACTAACTGTAGTTCATGAGTAATTTAGCAACCCATTCTGAGGAAAGTACAATCACTGACATCATCATCTTGATTTCTTGAACGACTTGCAGAAGTAAAGACGTCAAACATGTAGCTTTTATCAGCTTTAGAAGAGTAACAATACTGAATTCTGATATTTCCATGGTCATCATTGCTGTAAATATTCAGTGAGGTTATAGGGGAATACAGCTATTTCACAAACATTCACCTTTTCTGATCAATTTTTATTGATATTTTACATATGTTTGTGTCAAACATACACAAACCTTACTTGCTGTGCACACATTTTCAGATCCTTCATACTTAACAAATTACGCTCAATATTTTGTCCCTTTTAATAAGTAGGCAAAATGAACAAATTATACATGTACATGTGCAACTTAACAACAGTTTCACAATACATATGTCAGTAATAGGGTGGATGAGTTGGTTCAGACATAAGAAGGCGTAGGTGTGTAATGTACCTTTAAGAGAGAGGAAACTGGCAAGGAATGACTGAGAGCACAGAGTGTGCTGAACAATTTAAAAATGAAACATTTAGTTGAAACAAATAGCTGGAGTTGTGATGCCATGCTACAAACACAAATTCAAATTCAGCCAAACAGTTTAAATTATGCCCCAGATACCAAAATCCAATCGAATTTGAATTTTACTGTTTGGGATGACATCAAACCAATGAAATGCTCCAACAAAAACAGACTACTAGCCGAATAGCTCTCTGAAAGGGACCTATCCATAAGAAAGTTGTGCAGCAGAAAACCAAAGAAAAGGTGACCCAGGAAAATACAGAGGAAAACCTATTCAAGGAGAATCAACAACCGGCTGGTTTTTGAAAGGTGATTTTTTTTTGTGCAAACCTTAATCGTTTTTTGAAAAAAATCAGACCAGTATTGGAGAGTGGGAGATAAACAATAGGTTTAAGAGAAACACATTGTAAAATGTTGTTTAAATGTTCTCTGTTGGAGTTAAAGAATAAAATTGTTAATTTTACTTTAAATAGTGACATCTGGGATAGTTCTTTGCCTCTCGAAATGTAACAGGTTACGGCCTGAGGTGAGCTTCTCTGTATGTCGGGTTTAAATTAACAGAGGGGTTTACTTCATGCCATATCAAGAAGAAATAAGCAGTGTTCAGAGTTACAAATGATATTTTATGTAGACGTTATTCTCTACACTTAGGTCAATAGTGACATCTGGGAGAGTTCTTTGCCTCTCGAAATGTAACAGGTTACGGCCTGAGGTGAGCTTCTCTGTGTGTCGGGTTTAAATTAACAGAGGGGTTTACTTCATGCCATATCAAGAAGAAATAAGCAGTGTTCAGAGTTACAAATGATATTTTATGTAGACGTTATTCTCTACACTTAGGTCCACTCTCACCCTGACCTCTTTTCTAGATCCACCTGTTGTTTTTCTGCTTTAAAATATTTATGTGTTTTCTTTTGATTGGCTTGATTTTGATCATCCCTGATGGATATTTTGGTCTATAGCTTACATTCCTTCCAGTGTCAATGTCAATTTTTGAAGTCTTGTACAACACTCAATACAAAAGACACTACATAATGCAAGCTTGTGTTTAAAATTGGTATTTAGATTTTAGGAGAAAGGAGAAAGTCAAAAGTGTGGTGCTGGGAAAGCATAGCAGGTCTGGCAGCATCCGAGGAGCAGGAGAATCAACGTTTTGGGTATAAGCCCTTAATCAGGAATGAGGCTTGTGGGCCAGGGGAGCTGAGAGATAAATGGGAGGAAGGCGGGGTTGTGGGGAGGTATGATAGGTAGATGAAGGTGGGGGAGAAGATGATAGGTCGGAGAGGAGGATAGAGCGGATAAATGTGAAAGACGAGAGACAGGTCAAGAGGGTAAGGCCGATTTGGAGGCGAGGGACTGGGATAAGGTGAGGGAAGGGGAAATGAGGAAACTGGTGAAATCCACATTGATCCCATGTGGTTGCAGTGTCCCAAGATGGAAGATGAGGCGTTCTTCCTCCAGGCGTCAGGTGGTAAGGGTTTGGCAATGGAGGAGGCCCAGGACCTGCATGTCCTTGATGGAGTGGGAGGGGGAGTTGCAGTGTTCACCCATGTGGCAGTGGAGTTGGTTGATGTGGATGTCTCACAGATATTCTCTGAAACGATCCGCAAGTTATAGAGGAAACCAATTCGATGTAGAGGAGACCACATTAGGTGCAACTGATACACTAGATGACATTGTAGAAGGTACAGGTAAATTTCTGCCAGATGTTCTGTTCTTGTTGTGTTGGGAGGGGTGGGGTTCAAAGGCGGAGACATGGGAAGTGGAGGAGATGTGCTGGAGGGCATTGTCGGCAAGTGGGAAGGGAAATTGTGATCTTGGAAGAAAGAGGCATTCTTGAGATTTTCTAAGGTAGAATTGCTCCTCCTGGGAACAGATGCGACAGAGGTAAATGAATTGGGAATAGGTGATGGCGTTTTTACAGGAGGTAGTGTGGGAGGAGATGTAGTCTAGGTAGTTGTGGAATTTGGTGGGCTTGAGGTAAATGTTTGTGGTTAGTCAGTTGTTGGAGATGGAGAGGTCCAGTAAGGGGACTAAGGTGTCTGAGATGGTCCACGTGAATTTGAGGTCAGGGTGAAAGGTGTAAATGAAGTTGATGAACTGTTCAACCTTCTCACTGCAGCCGTCATTGATATAGCGGAGGAACAGTTGGAGCGTGGTGCCAGTGTAGCTGCAGAAGATGGACTGTTCCACATACCCAACAAACAGGCAGACATAGCTGGGTCCCATGCAGGTGCCTATGGATACCCCTTTGGATTGGGGCAAGTGGGAGGATTGGAAGGAGAGGTTGTTAAGGGTGAGTTCAGCCTGGTGGATGAGGGGGTCGGTGAAGGGTACTGGTTGGGACAGCATGAGAGGAAGAAATAGACAATAGACAATAGGTGCAGGAGTAGGCCATTCTGCCCTTCGAGCCTGCACCACCATTCATTATGATCATGGCTGATCATTTTCAATCAGTGTCCTATTCCTGCCTTATCTCCATAACCCTTGATTCCACTATCCTTGAGAGCTCTATCCAACTCTTTCTTAAACGAATCCAGAGACTGGTCCTCCACTGCCTACTGGGGCAGAGCATTCCACACAGCCACCACTCTCTGGGTGAAGAATGTTTCTCCTTATCTCAGCCCTAAATGGCCTACCCCTTACTTTTAAGCTGTGTCCTCTGGTTCGGGACTCACCCATCAGCGGAAACATGTTTCCTGCCTTCAGAGTGTCCAATCCTTTAATAATCTTATACGTCTCAATCAGATCCCCTCTCAGTCTTCTAAAATCAAGGGTATACAAGACCAGTTGCTCCAATCTTTCAACATAAGATAGTCCCGCCATTCCAGGAATTGACCTCCTGAACCTACGCTGCACTCCTTCAATAGCCAGAATGTCTTTCCTCAAATTTGGAGATCAGAACTGCACACAATATTCCAGATGCGGTCTCACCAGGGCCCTGTACAGCTGCAGAAGAACCTCTTTGCTTCTATACTCAATCCCTCTTGTTATGAAGCCAGCATGCTATTAGCTTTCTTCACTACCTGCTGTACCTGCATGCTTGTCTTCATTGACTGGTGTACAAGAACACCCAGATCTCTCTGTACTGCCCCTTTACCTAACTTGACTCCAATTAGATAGTAATCTGCCTTCCTGTTCTTGCCACCAAAGTGGATAACCACACATTTATCCACATTAAACTGCATCTGCCATGCATCTGTCCACTCACCTAACCTGTCCAGGTCACCCTGTAATCTCCTAACACCTCCTCACATTTCACCCTGCCACCCAGCTTTGTATCATCAGAAAATTTGCTAATGTTACTATTAATACCATCTTCTATAACACTAATATATATTGTAAAAAGCTGCGGTCCCAGCACTGATCCCTGCGGTACCCCACTGGTCACCGCCTGCCATTCCGAAAGGGAGCCGTTTATCACTA
>NC_057727.1:49424332-49480714 GCF_004010195.1 Chiloscyllium plagiosum
GTTTTCATTAGAGAAAATAAGGTTTAGGGGTGACTTGATTGAGGTGTACAAGATGATTAGGGGGTTAGATAGGGTCGACAGTATGAACCTTTTCCCGCGTATTGAGTCGGGTATTACAAGGGGGCATAGCTTTAAATTAAGGGGGGTAGATATTGGACTGAAGTTAGGGGTAGGTTCTTCAGTCAGCGAGTCGTAAGTTCATGGAATGCCCTGCCAGTAGCAGTGGTGGACTCTCCCTCTTTATGGGCATTTAAGCGGGCATTGGATAGGTATATGGAGGATAGTGGGTTAGTATAGGTTAGGTGGGCTTGGATCGGCGCAACATCGAGGGCCAAAGGGCCTGTACTGCGCTGTATTCTTCTATGTTCTATGTTCTATAAATTCCCTTCAGTTCAGATCCTTCAGCCACTGTTACCTCTAGGAGATTGCTTGTGTCTTCCCCAGTGAACACAGATCTGAAATACCAATTCAACTCTTCTGCCATTTCTTTGTTCCCTGTAATATATTCCCCTGTTTCTGTCTTACATGGAGAGTTTGGAGGCCTTTGTCATGGCGGATGGATGTGTACTGGGACTTTATGTCCATGTTGAAGATGAGGCGTTGGGGCCCGGGAAAACAAAAGTCTTGGAAGAGGTAGAGGGCGTGGGTGGTGTCCCAAATGTAGGTGGTCTGTACCTGGACTAAGGGGGACAGGACCCTGTTCAAGGTATGCAGAGATGAATTCAATGGGACAGGAGCAGGCTGAGTTAATGGCTTGACCTTGGAAGTCAGGTATGTTGGTAGGAGGCAGAATCAGACTGGGAGAAAGTGAGGACTGCAGATCAGAGCTGAAAATGTGTCGCTGGAAAACCGCAGCAGGTCAGGCAGCATCCAAGGAGCAGGAGAATCCACGTTTCGGGTATGAGCCCTGTCCGAAACGTCGATTCTCCTGCTCTTTGGATGCTGCTTGACCTGCTGCGCTTTTTAAGGGAGAATCAAACTGTGCAGGGTTCATGGATGATGAGGTTGGAGGCTGTGGATGGGAGATCCGCAGAAGTAACGAGATTGTGGATGTTCTGGGAGATGATGGTTTGGTGATGGGAGGTGAGGTCTTGGTTGAGGGGACAGTAGGAGGAGCGAGTATCTGTGAGTTCATGCCTGGCTTCAGTGTGGTAGAGGTCAGTGCATCAAATTACCACTGCACCGCCCCACCCCTCGTCTGTGGGTTTAATTGTGAGTTTGGGACTGGAGCAGAGGGAGTGGAGGGCTGCATGTTGTGAGGGTGAGAGATTGGAGTGAATAAGACGGGTGGACAGATTGAGGTGGTCAATGTCCGAGCGGTGGTTGAAGAGTAATGAAGAGATCAAGGGCTGGTAACAGGCCAGTATGGAGAGTAGGGTGGATGGGGTGTATTGGAGGCGAGAGAGGGGATCCTCGTTGGGAGTCTTGATTGAAAATGTGGGCCTGGACGCAGAGGTAATTTAAGTTTTTATCCATAGGCTTAAGGTGAGTGGGAAAGATTTAAAAGGGACCTGAGGGGCAACATTTTCATGCAGAAAGTGATGGGTGTGTGGAATAAGCTGCCAGAGGAAGTGGCAGAGGCTGGTACAATGACACCATTTAAAAGGCATCTGGATGGGTAAATGAATAGGAAGGATTTAGAGGAAAATGGGACCATTTCTGGCAAATGGAACCAAGTCAGATTGGGGTGTCTGGTCATCACGGACAAGTTGGACTGAAGGGCCTGCTTTTGTGCTGTATGACTCTGTGACTCAATGACTATGAATCCACATGCACAGCATTTTAAGCTTTGCTTCATCAATTTAGTAAAGTAGCAAAATAAAACTGCAAAGTTTCTTTTTTAAAACTAATTCTCAGTCCTCATATGTTATTGAAAGGATCGTCATACCTGATTCAGACATTAGGACAAAATTAACTCTACCTGTTACGTTAAAGTGTCATCCAGGAATATAAACTAAAATCTGACAGACATTTTGCTAAAAATCTCCTCAAAATCCAGAATGTCATCTAAGTTTTCATGGTATGAGAACTGTATTAAATTTAAAGAAAAATTATGATCCTAGTTGATGGTAATACTGCACAATTCAGGTCTCAAGGTGAGACCAGGCTTGACAGATGAAAAGTTTATTATTTCTTTCTGTTTACCATGGAGTCCAATTACTGAACAGATCCACAATGGCTGCCAATGCACTTTTAATAAAGAATATAAACGTTTATTTCATAAAAAAGAAAATAAAATGAACAATATTACACTCTGAATGTCACTAAGAGAGAGAGAAGCCTTAAAAACACTCAAAAATGACAAGAACATAATCATTGTACCAGCGGACAAGGGCAAAAAGATGGTTAACATGGACAAGACTGAATACATTCAGAAAGCAGAGAAACTATTTCCAGATTCTGACAGAGGGAGTCTGACCCCACACCACAGCTAACCAAAGAAATAAACACACTACGGAACTGACAAATAAAACTGACTAATAACCAGGAGTGACCCACAAAGCATGAAATCAGAAAACAACAACACCACAAGGTTTTACATCTTACTCAAAGTACACAAACCAAACATATCAATTAGACCCATAGTGGCACTCACTGGAACTCCATCACATAAAGTGGCAAAATAACTTCAACAAAAACTAAAACATCTTATTGGTGGATCCAAACACTTCACACAATCACCACAGGAATTCCTAGACAACATCAAACATAAACATAGACAAGGACAAAGGAATGGTCTCATTTGATGAAAAGGCATTGTCCTCTTCAATTGACCAAACTCTAGCCAGAGAGACAATGGCCAACC
Source organism: Chiloscyllium plagiosum (assembly GCF_004010195.1). NCBI lineage: Eukaryota > Metazoa > Chordata > Chondrichthyes > Orectolobiformes > Hemiscylliidae > Chiloscyllium > Chiloscyllium plagiosum. Next base: position 49,427,139 of record NC_057727.1, read on the forward strand.
TCCTGGACAAGCAAAACATACAACATGACAGGGAACCTATCAACAATGACTGCATACTCAAACTACTAGCCAGTGCTTGATGACATGCTTCACATTCAACAACCAAATATATGAACAAATCAATGAAACATCTATGGGCTCACCCACCTCTGAGCTCATAGCAGAAGCAGTGATGCAAAGACTGGAGCAAACAGCCCTCCCACACATCCAACCCAAACTCTGGGTCAGATATGTTGACTACACTTTTGTTATCATTAAGAGAATAGAAATCGAGACCACACACTAGATTATCAGCTCTGAGATCACAGGGATCAGATTTACAAGAGAGTAGGAAGCCAACAATCAACATCCATTCCTGGGCTTGATGGTAGAAGGAACACAGAACACTGAATGCACACCAAAAGTGCACAGAAAAGCCACACACACCGACCAGGTCTTGAACAACAACAAGCAACCATCCAAACCCAAACAAGAAAAGCTGCTTTAGGACCCTGTTCAAAGGGCAACAACACACTGCAGCACTCCCGACCTATACAAGGGAAGAACACCTCTACAGAGTATTCGCAAAGAACAGATATCCCTGCAACTTCATCTGCAGATGCTTAACAGACAAACAACGCCACAAGGAGATGCCACCTAACTCATTAGCAACATCACCTTATCTAAAAAAAAGTCTCAGAACTGACAGCCAGCCTTCTCCAACCACTGGGATCCATGACAGCCCATAAACCGACAGGCACGCTCAGACAACAACTCACCAGGACAAAAGACCCGATACCAATCATGTGCAAGACTAACGTAGTTAACAAGATTCCATGCAAAGACAGCATGAAACACTATATCAGGCAAACAGGCAGACAACTAGCAATCTGCACCCATGAATATCAACTAGCCACTAAACACCATGATGAGCTGTCCCTAGTAACAACATACGGAGATGATAAGGACCCAAAATTCAACGGGGACAACACAATGATCATAGGACATTGGATAGCTAGAGAATTTTTCGAGGCATTGCACTCATCCATGGACTCTATCAATAAACACATTGACTCAGTATACTGACCACTGCAACAAAAAATTGGAATTGGCAATCGGAAGCAGCAGAAACAGAACCAAATAAATTCCGGAAGACACAGTACAGCAGCACTTCACAGGAGGCTCCAAAGCACTGAAGATGCCACCTAGACAGGGGACAAAATGTCTGCAAATCAAGTTCCCAGCTCAGTGAACATACTCACAACTACGACAGCCGGAATTCAAGCTACAAATCTTCATTCAAACCTTGAACTATTAGTACTATTGGATCAATCTAATAACAAAATAATTTTCCCTCTACGCGATGCGGCCACACATTCTTGTAAATGAAGTCAACGCACAAAAATTGAGCCATGCGTGTGTTTCAGAGATCTATGCACTGAGGGAAAAAAAGAGAGCTTTATTACAGTCCTAGAGTCAATCCAGCATGGAAACAGACCTTTCGGTCCAACTCGTCCATGCCAACCAAGTCTCCTAATGTAAGTTAGTGCCACTTGCCTGCATTTGGCCTATATCCCTCTAAACCTTTCCTATTCATGTACCTAATTAAATAGCTTTTAAACGTTACAACTGCACCTTCATCTACCACTACCACTGGAAGGTCCCGTGTAAATCTTTCTTCTCTCATTTAAAGATACAGCTCCTAGTTTTGAACTCCCCAGACTCGGGGAAAGACCTTTGCTCGTCACCTTACTTAGGCCCCCCATAATTTTATAAACCTCTACAAAGGTCACTCCTCAAGCCTATCCAACTTCTCCTGATAACTCAAACCCTCTAATCCTGGCAACATCCTGGTAAATCTTTTCGAAACCTTGTCCAATTTAATATCCTTTAGCAAGATGACCAGTACACAGTTGTCCAAACAATGGCCTCACCAACATCCTGTTCAATTTCAACATGACATCCCAACTTCTTTACTCAATGGTCTGAGCAATTAAGGTCAGTGTGCTAAATGCCTTGTTAACCATCCCGTCTGCCTATGACCCAACTTTCAAAGAACTGTGTACCTGAACCCCTAGGTCTCTCTATTAGACAGCTATCCAGGGCCCTGCCATTCACAGTCTAAATTAATTCTTAATTACAAATATGAGAATCTTTCATCCATTTTTTCCTCAGCAATAGTCAAACCTAATAGAGTCAAACCTCAGTGAAGAATCCTTGTCTCCGGGCTGAAAAGCCTTGCTCAGCTTATAGGATACAAGCTGTTTGCTTTTTGACAAATGTCTGTGCTTCCACTCCATGCTACACACAGAGGGAACTCTGTTACGTGTCAACCGGAACAGCACCTCCAAAAATGCTTGAACCTATGACCCTTAATCAAGTAAAAAAGAAACTTGACCATGAACCAAACTGACACAAATACTTCCATAATTTATTCAAAATGTATTTCTGGTGTATGCAATTAATCAAATGATCAACAGTGTGGCCAAAAAAATTCTCAATAAAATCTATTTTAATGCTGGCATATTTAATTGCTTTCTTAAGTAGGATCAGCTTTCAAACCGATGCTTCTCTCTTGGGCCCTGACTCCATGTGTAGTAAATGAAGCCCACATTTTCACAGCAACCTTGGTGATCATCCAACCTAATGAACTGCATACACATCAGCCACCATGTAAAATTGAAGAGCTTTATTGGTAATGAAAAGACTTGCTCTCCGACAGGGTAAGACAGGTTTTGGATTTGCCTTGCATCAATATTCTTTGCATGCTCATCAGGCAAAGTAGCTAAAAATACGGATATTTATAAATAACCTTTCTAATTTCACCCAAAACACTATGATAAATGCTGGTTTGCAGCACTTGCTCACGAACAGCATTTGCATGGGTCTGTATTCCTGATATTTGCAATTTGCATATCGTTGGTATTCAGTGCAACTTTCCAACCACACAGTGGGCTCCATAAGTGGAACATTTGCACCAGTTCCACAGCTGATTGTCATTTAAAGGACAGCAGGTGCTATTTACAATTCTGTATTTTTGCCTGCAACACAAGGGAAGGAACGCATGTTGGGAAATTCCTGCACGACAGATGCATCTGACTCATGCCCCTCCAGCTTTATAGTTATTTTGCTGCAACATGTGCTATAGAACGTGAAGCAAAATAATGTTGTCAAGTACTGAAGGGATTTTCTGGAGGAAATTGATCCAAACTTGGTATCAGAGAATGAACAAAAGACTGCTCTTACTAATCACAATACCTTTCAATCTATTTACATCTCAGACACTAAGGAGCACAATGACAACAGTTGACAATAACTACATCAAAGAAAGATACATTAGGACAGGTGATCAAAAGCTTATTCACAAGAGGGGCATTTTAAAGAAGCTGACAAAGGAGGAGATGGTGGACAGGCAGAGAGGCTAAGACAGCAGGTCAGGAAGGATCCAAGGAGCAAGAGAATTGACGTTTCGGGCATGAGCCCTTCTTCTGGAATGTCGATTCCTGAAGAAGGAATGTCGAAATGTCGATTCTCCTGCTCCTTGGATGCTGCCTGACTTGCTGCACGTTTCCAGCAACACATTTTAAGCTCTGATCCCCAGCATCTGCAGTCCTCACTTTCTCCTAGAGAGGCTAAAGCAGGAAACTTCAGAGCTTCTGATGTCAGTGGCTAAAGTGATTCCTATAGATCATAGATGAGAGGAATGGGAGAAAAAAGGATAATGTTGGAGGAATGGAGAGTTATCAGAAAACTCTTGGATGAAGGAGTTACGGGGCAGATGAATCAGACCCTTAAAACCTGGGAAATAAGAGTAGATAATATAGTATTCAAAATGACATCCTATTCAAAACGATCCTTGATGATCTTTGGCCTCATCTCCAAAATCCTGCCCAATTTCCATATTCTCTGCTTCCAAGCAACACCAAAATTCTATGTCTATCAGATTTAAACATATTCAATAATGACACATTCACAATCCTTTAAAGTAGCGAATTCCACAGATTCACAACCCTTTGAGTGAAGACATTTCTCTTTATTCTCATCCTCAATCAACAACCCCTTATCCTGAGACTTTGTTCCAATATTTCCCTGGACAAGGGAAAACATCTTCATCGAATCATAGAATCTCTCCAGTGTGGAAGCAGCCCATTCAGCCCATTGTGTCCATACTGACCCTCCAAAGAGCATCCTCGCCTCTACCTGCTCCCTGTGACCCTGCATTTCTTTTTGCTAAACCACCTCACGTACATATCCCTATGGGCGCAATGGACAATTTAGCATGGCCAATCCATCTCAACTGCACATCTTTGGATTGTGAGAGGAAACTGGAGCACCCAGAGGAAACCCACACAGACACGGGGAGAATGTGCAATCTCCACACAGACAGCTGCCCGAGGGTAGAATTGAACCCAAGTCCCTGGCACTGTGAGGCAGTGATGCTAATCACTGATCCACCGTGCCATCCCTTATTCTTCCTCATGTGGACTCTGTCAAGCCCCTCCTTAGTCTTGTAGCTTTAAATGATTTCAGCTCACATTTTGTTAAATTTCAGAAAAAATTAACTCAATTCTATTAGCTTCTTAGCATCAGACACTCCTCTCACCCAAAGACCAACCTCATGAACCCCTGCTTTATTGCTTTAAACACAACATTACATTTTGTGATGAAATCATTCACATATCCATTTATTGCAATGAGAAAGCCTGCAATTTCAGACTGGAAGCATTCATGAAATAGACAGTTCCAAGAGTTGCTAAATGGAAATATATGTGCCCAGAAATAACATGAGGGACTCATTGCAAGATTTTCCTTATGTCACTCAGGGCTGTTTGGGTGTGTGTGTGAAGAGGGGTTCAAAGGTTATGGGAAATGAATGAGAAGACATAGAAGCAGGGTCCATGTTTGGAGTGTTCGAGATCACTACTGCTGGGAAGGCAATACAACTACTCATTCTCCATATAGGCAACTCAGCAAGGAGTTAAGAGCAATTTGCTAGTCCTATGCTGCCAGGACTCAGGAAGAAGTTCTCTGAATTAGTAGGTAGCTAATTGTTAGATTCAGAAAACCTGGGAAGCTGAGCAAATGCTAAGGTTGCTGACTCTGTAATGGGGGTCAGGGAGAAGCTTACAGAAGCCTGCAAGCATTAATACATTGATTCAACTGAGAGAGTGCTGGTTGAAAGGTTCACAAGCCATCTTTGTTTAATGCAACTAAGCAAGACCACAGCTTGGGGAAAACTCCATCATTGAGGTCATCCATGACGGAATGACTCTTGACGGTGAATGGAGGACACACTGACAAAAGTGATTGATTGGAATCGCTTGTCAAATTTAACAAGACTTGATGACCTATTGTATTATGAACATCTGGAAGAATTACTGAGAAATCCATGGGATCGGTTTCTAATTACAATTGCATCTGATGTGCAATATGGGGTGTTCAATCACAGCCTATTACCCATATTTGCCACACATTAATTCTGATTATTAGAACTAATTTTGGACATTTATTGTAGATTGTATTACTATACAGCAGAAGAATTGCCAATTTTTTTGTTGCTTGGTCAAAACCACGGAAGCTTGTACAATTAATCTCTCGGTAAGTCCTCTGATTCTCATATTTTGACTACTATAAAAATAAAATGTGAAGCTTCCAAGCTGGATCATGGCATTATGGGAATGGCCTTGTTTGGATCAACTTCCCTGAAATGCTGATCAAAACTGCACACGACTCCACCTTCAATCTCACCAAAGCTCTTGTGATGCTCTTATTGCAAGGCCTCTTTAGTTCCGTACTCCAGTCTCTTTGCAATGAAGGCCAACATACCATTCGCTTTCCTACTTGCCAGCTATACCTTTCACATTGGTGAGACCAAAAACTTACAAACATCAGCATCCTGCTCCCCTCAAGTTGGATTCGAACTTACAAAACCTTTTTACTGTCAATAACTTTCAAAAGTCAGTACCTTTCTATTGACGAGTTAAATACCATGCTCCCATACATTGTTCCTGTAACTTCTGATCTACAGCTATTTTGTTGACACTTGAAGGATTGTGGCTTCTGATACTGCTATTTGCTTAAATTACATGTCCAATGTTAGTTAACACACAGTCTTCTTAAACTTGGCATTGCCTGTACTATTTCTGCTGCCCATTTCTGAGAAACATACCAATAACAAAAGAAACCACAAGCCCCTACCCAGCTTTGAGCTTTTTACAAATTGCAACAATCTCATATCCAAGGTTCACAAATTATCCGCTTTAAGGTGGCTCTAGTTATCAGATAATGAGATGCTCAAGCCAAACAGTTCTTTGGAATTAACATTTCCAAGGAACATTTGGGCATGCTCAGTACAGCCTCAAAGTAGTTCCATAGCAGTTCACAGGAACGTCATGGTAGAGTCAAAATCTTTTACATCTTTGATCGGGCCATTTCATTGCATAACTTATTTGGTTCTGTCATCTGTTGATTAACATCAAGGGAATTTTTTTTAAAGTCCAGTTTCAAAGTTCCATGGAGCAGTGGGAAGCACAGTTTGATCAATTTCTGAAAATTGCTCATAACATGTGGCTTTTAAACAATACCTTGGTGTTTTCTATTTTATTTTAATTAAAGACATTCTTGCTGAAGGACTGCTACAACCTACATGCTAAATTACTATGTTCTGATGTTCAAGACCCTCTGAATAGGGAAACATTCAAATTTCCTAGCTTTTAAAGAAAATCAGATTTTATCTTAGCACAACAATGACTCGCCTCTCAGTTCCTCACATTGAACTCCATATGGCAACTTGTTGCCCACTCACTTAATCAGTCTGCACCACTTTCAAGACTTGAGTCCTCACTGTTTGTAATTCCATCTCGCTTCACAGAGGAACCTCGATTATCCGAAGGACATAGGCGGGTAGTATTTAATCAAATGCCGGATAACACAGCTTTGCCAAGCATCAGGACCTTGCGATCTTGTTTAGATCATCTGAAATTGAGATATTGAATGCTGGATAATCGAGGTTCCTCTGTATATAGTCAGCAAAAAAACAGGGATAAGTGTTCCCAAAACCCAATAATCAGATCCAACTCATCCAGTCTCAAATAGAAATGAACAATTGAACTATTAATGGTTGTGAATTCTGCACAAATAGATGAAGCTTCACCACTGATCCTTTTGGCAATCCACAACTGACCGTCTCCTAATTTGAAAAAGGTCAAGTTACTTCTAATCTTTGTTTCCTCCCAATTAATCAATAATCTATCCATGCTTATATATTACCTGCAACTCCATGAGTGCAATCTGACACGTTAAAATTTTATATGACCTCAAATGAAATGCTTTTTTGAAATCCAAATATATCACAGCTATTGGCTTCACTTTATCTCCCTACCAAGTTTCATCCACAAACAAAATTAATGAATTTATTGAACAGGATTTCCCTCTTATAAACTTTATTAAGCTTTGCCTGGCCATGTTCTAATTTTCTGTGTGCATTGTTAAGTCTTCCTCAATATTAGAGATTTACTAAATAACTAAACGTGAGGCAAGTGGACCGAAATTTCTTGTTTTATCTCTCTTTTTTATGCACATTGATATTGTATTTGTTAACTTACAATCTGCTGCAGCTGGTTCTAGAACACGAGGAACTTTTCCAAATCATAGTTAGTTAATCCATTATTCATTTCAGAATCCTGGTCTTGAATAATTGTTGGTTTATAGATCTGCAAGCTTCTCCAATACTTTTTAAATCTGATTTTAATTACTTTATTTTTAGTTCCCATCCTAGAGTGGATGATGGTCTCCGCAGCAGATAAGTTGAATCAAGGTCAAAGGCTGGAAATCTATTCAGTTGATTGTAGGAAATACTTGTGATGGAGGGCGAGAAATGGTTGAAAGCATTCCACAGAAACAAACAGGATGGTGAAGTTGTGAGCCATTTGCTTCAGCTTAAGCAGGGAAGGGATGAAATTGATAGCAAAGATACAGAGTTTTTTAGTCATTAGAATTTTAATTGGAAAAAATTGTGGATCGTCCAGATATCAGATGCACAGACTGATATAACAAAGAAATGGAAGAGGTCAGACAAGGTATTGCAGAGTAAAGCACAACAATCTTGACATAGAACTATATTGCCATTCCTTCACTGTCACAGAGTCAAAATCTGAGTGGGGTCCCTGTCACCCATGACCTCCAGGACTGTGACTGAACATTGCCATGGTATCATAATCACTGATTAAAAACTCAAAACATGGAAGTGAAGTTTAAACCCAGCCAGATTCTGCAACCTAAAAATTGCAGAGCTGGAACAGATAGTATTTATGCAGCCTGGCCTTGGACAATCCACTTACCATCAAAACCAGCCAGGCCTGGAACTGCCTGACCAAGGGCTAAGGGTCAAATTGCTTCATAACAAAATCTCCAGTAAAGTGACTTTGTTTGGAGAATATTCCACAGACTTGGTGGCACCCAGCTCAGTAGGAGACCAAAGGCATGGTGTGACAAGGACGGCAATTGACAGTAAAAGCTTCAAAACAATGTTCTAAAAACTCCAAATATGGAAAGTAATCACCTCATTGGATTTTCCAGCCCCCACCCAATGCTCACATTGGACAAAGATCACAGAATATTTGATAAGGGTCTAAAAGGGGGCAATCTAGAGGCCCAGGTCTCTTTGTTCAATGTGAGCATCTTGTTCAACAGCATCTCCAAAAGGACTACCTCAGTGAGGTGATCCAAAGACCAGAACCAGACTGGATGAGAAAGGAAACCCAAATTGATGATTCAGATCCTAAAATATCATCCAACTATCAAAGACCAATGAACAGCCATACTGAACAGGTATTATCAGTCCTTTCGCACAAACAATTCAAATACAGTGATAGAAAGCTCCAGTTAGGGTGTCACAAATTCTTGGAAGTGCTTCAGAAGTAGATAGCTCATGTAGGTCTGAGTCTGTTTACTTGGAGATATAAGACCGGAAACTGAAGAGTCCTGTGAAGATAATGATTGTGTTTGATAGAGCTTAATTAAAGTGCAATCATATAGTCTGAAAAACATTGCTTTTCGTTAATAAAATGTTCAGTAAGATTGTGTTGGACCTTTGGAGAAAGTGAGGACTGCAGATGATGGAGATCAGAGCTGAAAAATGTGTTGCTGGAAAAGCGCAACAGGTCAGGCAGCATCCAAGGAGCAGGAGAATCGACATTTCGGGCATAAGCCTTTGTCTGACTCTCAATTCCTTTATCTAGCTCACTGCTTAACACACCTGAGTTAAAAGGGTAGCTGCAAACTAGTCAAGGTTAGTCAGAGTACATTTAACCACATTACACGCCACAACACAAAGTTGCTGAATTAAGCAAAGGTATGTCAGAGCCATTGATAATAAGTTTTCAATCCTCAGATATCAAGCCAGATTAGATGGTTGTTCATGCTATACACCATATACTCATGCCATACCACTAATAAAGAAAGGAATGAGAGTTAAATAGGGAAACAATACAGCAGACAGCCGAACAAGGTGTTGAACTAAGATATTCAAAGTCATTATCAAGGAGAAAATAAACTCACATGGGTTAATCAAGGAGAGCCAACATAAATCTGTTCAAGGCAAATTATGTCCAATTAAAGTAATGCTTTGAGGGTATAACAGGGAAGATTGATTGAGGGAGCCATGTCCTGAACCAAACTGTTTCAATATGGCTAACAACACTGACATAAACAGAATGTGGAAATTTGCAGAGGCATGTCCTTGCCCCAGACAGCAGAAGAAACTCTACAAGTGAGTATAACCCATCAGTCTACTCTTAATCATCATCAGGAAAGTTATACAAGTGTCATTGGCAATGTTATCAAGCAAAATGTGTGGTGCTGGAAAAGCACAGCCAGTCAGGCAGCATCCAGAATGCAGGAGAGTTGATGTTTTGAGCATAAGCTCTTCATCAGGAATGGTTCTTATGCTTGAAACATCAACTCTCCTGTTCCTCGGATGCTACCTGACCGGCTGTGCTTTTCCAGCCGCACCTTTTGACTCTGATCTCCAGCAAATGCAGTCCTCACTTTCTCCCAATGTTATCAAGCAACACTAAACTGTGTGTGCAGTAATAACCTGCTCATCCATGCAAAGTTTCAGTTCCAGCAAGGACTTTTGACTTCTGACCTCATTGTAAACCTAAGTCCAAAAGATGGAAAAAAAGCTGAATTCTAGAAATGACATGAGAGCCCTTTGACAGTGACATTGAGGAGCCCAAACAAAACTGAAGTCAATTATATCAGAGGAAACTGTTCACTGTTTCGAGACATACCAAGCATAAACCTCCCTGGTTTTAGGAGGATAATCTTCTTAGCCACAGACTTTACTCTAAGAGGTACTCAGAGTAATGGGCAGAAGTATTACTCAGATAGGGCAAAAGTTGTGTCACAATGACCTTCCCTCCACTATAAAGTCAATTGTTGGAATATTTACTCATGACTGAAGAGAGTTCAATTCCATTCAAAAATCCTCTGATAATGAAGCAGTCCATAACCACATGCAGCAAGATCTGGACATAACTAGAGCCAATCAGTGACTATTGCTTTCATGAGAGGTTCTAACATTCTCTCCTTGACATTCAATAACATTACCACCACTGAATCCCACAACATCAAGATCCATTTGCTGACTATTGCCATAAACTTAATTGGACTAGCTATACAAATTTGTACAAGAGCAGACCAGAGACTGGAGATTCGATAACAACTCAACTTCTTACTCTCCAAAAGGCTATCTACAATCTACAAGTCAGGAGTATGATGGAGTACTCCCCACTTGCTTCAATGAGTATGACTTGGACACACCAAGGAAAATAAAGTCTGAGATCAGTGTCAAAATCCATCCAGGGCAAAGCAGAGCCTTTGACTGACACCCAATCAAACCATTCAAATATTCACACCCTTGTCCTCCGGTGCAAAACAGCAGCAATATCTTCAAAATGCATTGCAGCAGGTTATCATCAGGCCTGAGACAACATCTTCCAAACCCAAAACCTCCGTCACGTAGAAGCATGAACACCGTTGATGAATTTGAACATAACTGCATGCATGTTCCCCTCAAAGGCACACACCAATCTGAACTGGAACTTTATTGTCATTCCTTCACTGTTGCAACATCAAAATTCTGAAATTCTTTAGCAGTGTGGTTGTACATACATCTCTTGGACTGCAGTGGTTCAAGAGGGCAGCTCACCATCACCTTCTCAAGGACAATTAGGCAGGGGAAAAAAATTGCTAGTCTTGCTAATGATGCTCATGCCTCATGAAGGAGTAAAAAAATTGTTATTTTTACTGATGTTGGGACGTCGTCATAAAAGTGTCATGGGGACACTTATTAAACCGATGGTTCTCAGAATTAACAAAAAAGTAGTGGCATGGATATCAAGTGAAAGTCACTGGAGTTCAAGAAGAACACAGTGAACCCTCTCTGATCAGAGCATAGTCTATTTATGAGTTTAACCTGAGGGTCACCATGCCTTAGGCAAGGGACACAGTTGAGAAGCTGAAATCTTCATGATAACTTCGGCAGGAACAGGAATTGGTTGGTATCACTCTGCATCACAAATCAACAGTACAACTAAATAAGCTAAATCAACCTCCTTACAATGGATATAAAATATGATCAGTGACAGAGTGGATTTGTGCTCTGGCATTTTAAAGTATTGTCTTGGGTCTATCATGTTTTATAATTTCTGTGAATTGTTAAGATTTTGATGTACAAAGCAACTTTTTAAAGGTTACAAACAATGCAGAATCTGACAAGTTACTAGATAGGAGTAGGAATGGTTACAGGCTGATATCAGTGGTTTATTGAAGTGGACAGAAGAATGTTATATTAAGTTCACTGCAGAGAAATTTAAACTGATGCCCTTTATGGGATTAGCATGGAAACGTAGCATGTTTTTCACCATTTTGAAAAGTGCAGATGGCCAGTGAGATCTTGTCATTCAAAAACACATCCTTACAAGTGGCAAGGAAAGGTAATAAGACGTTTGAAATTATATTGGTTATCTGACTTTAAAAACATGGAGGAACAGAACAGTTAGAAAAACATGTTCGCCCTTTAAAAATTAATTGTGAGAATTCATCTGAAATGTGACGGATAATTCTGGGCATAACACTTCCATAATCATGTGAAAGTATGAGAAATAGTACAAAAGAAAAATTACCAGGATTTTCTTCAGGATAAATGATTGCAGTTATGGGGGAGGTAAGGACTCTTTTTCTAGGGGCAGAAAAAGATGAAGAGTTGACTTATCCATGGTTTTCATGATTTTTTTTTTAAAAAGAGTAAATAAAGAACAATTTTTTCCTTTGCAAGTGGAAAAACAACTAGAATTCAGGGATGCTAAAGCTTTGGGAGACAAGGAGAAACATTTTCAGCAAAAAATTGACATAATTCCAAAGAATTCACCAGAAAAGGTATTGAAAGCTGAAGCCATCAACTTTAAAAGATAATCGGACAAGCACTGGAGGATGAGGAACTTATACTCAAACAGCATGAATGAAGCAAATGTGCTCTTTCACAGAGCTAGCAAAGACCCTAATGGGCTGAAAGACCTTCTTGGCTATAATTTTGTTGACTCTATGAATTTCAACAGAAATGGCTTGTGGAGAAATATTACAAAGAGGAAAAAAAAGGTGATGAGTTGAAAGCAATGCAGAAGGTGACGAGCTGCTAGATTCAAATTACTTTCATTTGCAGCAAAATGTAATATTGACAGAAGAGGTTCAACCCACTCACTGGAGAACTAATGGTAGCCCTGCATGGATTTTCTCCAGGAGGCTTGACACAATTACAAGGTAATGACAAGTAGACTGGGATTATATTCATTTAAATTTAGAAGAATGAGGCAGGGAAGGCAGAGGAGATCTTATCGAGAAATGTAAAATTATGAAGAAAATATATAGAATAGAAGTAGAGAGGATGTTTCCATTGGTGGGTGAAATTAGAACCAGAGTGCACAGCCTCAGACTTAGGGGAAGGAGATTTAAGACTGAATTTCTTCACCTAAAGAGTTATGAATCTGAAGAGTTCCCTGCCCTGTGAAGAATATTTTAGATAATTCCTGTGCCATTCAAAAAGTTAAGGTTTATGGTGACAGAGCAATTAAGTGGAACTGAGGCCACAAAATGATCAGCCAATGATTTTCCTGAATGGCAGAGAAGGCTCAAAGGGCCAGATGGCCTACTCCTGCTCTTGGTTTTTATGTTCCTGGTCAGGCACCAATCTGAACAGCAGTTGGCTCCCTCTCAGATAAGTTCCCCAAAGGAGCAGAGATTCTACCCAAGAGCTCCAGTAGGAACAGTGGCCAGTGCCAGTATCACACAGTATCTGTGATCATCATGAGTTCATCTTTGGAGAAAGGTGATTACATAGGAACACTGGACCAGGGGTAAGCTATTCAGCCTGTTGAGGCTGCCCTGTCATTCAAGTCAATCATAACCGATTGAATACATCAATTCATTTACCCATCACATTTGCTTAACCCTGTATATCACTGGCAATCAGAAATCTCTGTATCTACCTAACACATACTTAAAGACTGAGCCCTCCAAATCCAAAGGTTCACAGCCCTCAGAATAAAACAAAATCCTCCTCATCTCAAACCTAAATGGCATCTTCCTTACTTTAAGTTGTGCCCCCTGGTTGTAGGCAATGCAACCAGGGAAACATCATCCTGCATTTATCCCGTCTATCTCTTTATGTATTTTATAGGTTTCAATGAGATTACCTCTCATTCTTTGAAATGCTTGAGAGTACAATTCCAGTTTGCCCAGTCTCTCTTCATAGGATAGTCGCAAACAAGTGTGAAAAACATTTCTTGCTCTTCTTCCACAACAATATGTTGCCTGAGATAAAAGAGACGAAACCTGCAATCTTCCAGGTGCGGTCTGACAAAGATCCTGCACAATTGAAGCAGGACTTCTCTGTCTCTGTGACATCACTAACTCATTTCTCTGTATTTCAATTTTCTGAACCAGTTTTTTGGCTTGTTTTTTTGGGGGGCGTGGAGGATTTTATCAAAAACCTTCTGAAAATACAAGTATACTATATCTATTGACTTTACTGAAATCAATTTTGTTAGGAACATTTTCAGAAAGAAATTCCATCAAGCTCATCAAACACAATTTCACCTTCACATATCAGGACTAACTATACCCATCATATTATTATCATGCAATTTATTCTACCCTTACTTTCTTTACTACTGATCTTAGGTTACGTTGGGGCAGCCCATGGCCAGAGGCAGCACAAGATGGCTGCCCGTGGACTTTTAGTTGGCATAAATATGGTGGAGAAGATTTTTAGCTGCTGTGACAGAATTAGCTTGTTCATTTCAGTATGAAGGTGAGATCATGAGTTAGGACAATGGCAATTTTGAGAAGAAGCTAAATCCAAGGTAAGAGTGTCCAGGCAGAATAAAGTATCTTACAAATTAATATACAGGGAGTTCTGTACAAACCATACTTGCAGATGTCGGTAATAGAGTCTGATAAGAGATATCTGGCAACATTCAGCACAAAGTTTGTAGCTTAAAAGAATTAACAAGAATTTAACAAGAAAAATACGATCCCACGATAAAAGAGACAAATGATGAAGGTAAAAGGAGAATGGGATTATGTCTTTTAAAACACTAGGATTTCAGACAAGTTCAATAAGCCGTGAAAATGATCAAGTTTCAGTCTTATTAATGGAGTAGATATTGCCTTATGAAGTAAAAGAGTTAGTGTAGAACTATTTAGGAAATGGTCAATAAATTTCATTTTAGAAACAATCTTTGTTTTAAAACAAACTTACAGATAGCATGTGAATAGAAGCACAAATAGAACAAACCTTGCAAAGTCAGGTGGGACAGAAACTGTTCTCAACTCATTGGCTGAAGAATTCTAACATTCGGTGTAACCATATAGCTGTACATGGAACTAACTTTATATGAGAACTGACATTATGAATTTTACAGCAATTATTAGAAATGTATTCCTCCTGCAAGCTAGGATAGTATGAAATACAACATGAGTAATATCCTTTGATAAGGGTAGCAATGAATATAATGAATAACAGAATTTGAACAATCCTTATAGATAAACATGTCTGGCCAATGTTTGAGATAGTAGAACCATTAACATTGGAATGTAAATTAAGGGGATAGTGTAAGATCCCAAGGACTGTTGATAAGGGGATCTATCGATGATCGGGTATTTATAGAATTGGATGAAAAGATGAAAGGGATGGAACAATTACATCAATATTGCATATAATTATTGGAATGTGAAATCTATAAAAATACTGTATTCAGCTGGGGAAGCCAGAGTGTCACTCACCCCTCCTGCAATCTGAGCCATTATTAAGAGGGCAACTGGTGCCCACATATAAGCCAGATTCAGAGCGGTCTCTGGTTTCTCCAACTTGAGAGAAAACAGCTCTGAATGAAGGTCACTGGTATTGCTGAACATAGAACTGAAGACTTCTCTTTGACAACTCTCTCCAACAGGTTAACAGGTCTGTAGTTCCTGGTTTTCTCCCTTGTTCCCTTCTTTGATAATGTGGTGGCATTTCCTATCTTCTAATCTGTAGGAATCATTCCAGAAGCTACTGAACTTTAGAAGACAATCATTAATGCATCAATAACCTCAATAGCTAATTCCTTCAAAATTCTGGGATGTGGACCATGAGCCCTGAAGTTGAATCAACGTTCAGTCCCATTAAATTTCTCCAGTAGAACCTTCTTTCTTATGTGAATTTCCTTCAACTCCTCATTCAGCCTCGTGGATCATGGCTCTGCCAATTTACTTGTAGTTGTGGTTCTGTTCGCCGAGCTGGAAGTTTTTGTTGCAAACGTTTCGTCCCCTGTCTAGGTGACATCCTCAGTGTTTGGGAGCCTTCTGTGAAGTGCTTCTGTGGTGTTTCCACCAGAACCACAGCAACGAGCACCCGAGCTACAAATCTTCTCACAAACTTTGATTTACTTGTAGTTTCTTCAGTGAAGGCAGACATTAGTATTAATTTACCTCTGAGTCTGACATCAGTGGTAGGGGTATGTTGTTGGAGGTGGTTTTGAAAGATAGGATTTAAATGTATTTGAAGAGGCAAGGAATGATAAGGGATAGTCAGCATGGTTTCATGCAAGTGAAATAGAGTCTCACAGACTTGATCGAGTTCTTTTTGAGGACATGACCAAGAAGATTGATGACGGCAGAGCGATAGATGTTGTTTCTTGGAGTTTAGTAACGCCTTTGATAAAGTTCCGCATGGTAGAATAATTAATAAAGTTCGATCACATGGGATTCAGGATGATCTTACCAACTGGATTCAAAATTAGCTTTATGATAGGAGACCAAGGATGGTGGTGGAGGGTTGTTTTTTGGATTGGAGATCTGTGATCAGTGTGTTCTAGAGCAGTCAGTACTGGATCCACTTTTGTTTGCCATTTATATAAACTAATTCGGTGAGAATCGAGGAGACATTGTTACTAAGTTTGCAGACGACACCAAAATTGGTAGCTAACTTTCTTCACTGTCGACTGTACTAAGACTACAAAGATATCTTGATCAAATGGGTCAATGGGCTAAGGAGTGATGGATGGAGTTTAATTTGGATAAATACGAGGTATTGCTTTTTGGTAAAACAAACAAGGGCAGGACTTGTACAGTTTATAGTCAGGCCTTGGGAAGTGCTGCAGAACAGAGAGATGTCTAAGGTTGTAGGTACATAATCCTTGGAGGTTTGCATCACACGCAGACATGATGGTTAAGATGTTAAGCACACTTTTCTTCATTGCTCAGACCTTTGAGTACAGGAGTTGGTCCCACATGCTGAAGTTGTACAGGATGTAGGTAAGGCTTCTTCTGGAGTCCTGTGTGCAGTTCTAGTCACCCTGTTACAGAAAGGATATCATTAAACTGGAGAGGGTTCAGAAAAGGTTGACCAGATGTTGACAGGAATGGAGGGTTCAAGTTATGAAAATAGGCTGGATAATCTGGGATTTTTTTCACTAGAAAGTAAGAGTTTGAGGGGTGGTCTTATAAAGGTTTAGAAAATCATGAGGGGCTTAGATAAGGTGAATAGCAAAGGCCTTTTCCCAAAAGATGGGGGAGTTCAAAACTCGGGGGCATATTTTTAAGATGAGGTGAGAAAAATTTAAGGATGACATGAGGGGCAATCTTGTTTGAAATGAACTTCCAGAGGAAGTGGTAGATGCAGGTATAGAATCCCTACAGTATGGAAACAGGCTATTCGGCCCAACAAGTCCACACAGACCCTCTAAAGAGGAATCCACTCAGACCCATTCCCGATGTTGTTACTCAACATTTAACCCTGACTAATGCAACTAACCTATACATTCCTGAAAACTATGGGCAACTTAGCATGGCCAATTCAGCTAGCCTGCATATCTTTGGACTGTGGGAGGAAACTGGAGCACCTGGAGGAAACCCACACAGACACAGCGAGAATGTGTAAACTCCATACAGACAGTCATCCGAGGCTGGAATCGAACCCAGGACCCTGGCGCTGTGATACAACAGTCGCCTGTGGTGCCATGGTACCATGGTCTTAGCTGCAGTCCCTGAGGAACCATTGCCCTAACCACAGCACCAGCATAATAATTACATGAATAGTAAAGTTTTGGAGGGATATGGGCCAAATTCGGGCAGCTGGGTCTACTTTCATTTGGGAACATGATCAGCGTGGACTAGTTGGACCAAAGGGTTTGTTTCCATGCTGTCAGACTACATTTTGCTGCTCTGCCATTTCCCAATTTGACATTAGAAATTTTCTTAATGTTATGTAATAGACCAACATTTTAGCCAAACCTTTCCTTTCCTCCCAGTTGTAGAAGCTTTGACAGTTCATTTGTACATGTTTTGTGAGATTATATTCAATCCTCCCTCATTTATTTCATTTAGACAATAGACAATAGGTGCAGGAGTAGGCCATTCTGCCCTTCGAGCCTGCACCACCATTCAATATGATCATGGCTGATCATCCTTAATCAGTATCCTGTTCCTGCCTTATCTCCATAACCCTTGATTCCACTATCCTTGATAGCTCTATCCAACTCTTTCTTAAATGAATTCAGAGACTGGGCCTCCACTGCCCTCAGGGATAGAGCATTCCACACAGCCACCACTCTCTGGGTGAAGAAGTTTCTCCTCATCTCTGTCCTAAATGGTCTACCCCGTATTTTTAAGCTGTGTCCTCTGATTCGGCACTCACCCATCAAGCGGAAACATGTTTCCTGCCTCCAGAGTGTCCAATCTTTTAATAATCTTATATGTCTCAATCAGATCCCCTCTCAGTTTTCTAAACTCAAGGGTATACAAGACCAGTCGCTCCAGTCTTTCAGTGTGAGGTAGTCCCGCCATTCCAGGAATTGACCTTGTGAACCTACGCTGCACTCCCTCAATAGCCAGAATGTCTTTCCTCAAATTTGGAGATCAGAACTGCACACAGTACTCCAGGTGTGGTCTCACCAGGGCCCTCGACAGCTGCAGAAGAACCTCTTCACTTCTATACTCAATCCCTCTTGTTATGAAGGCCAGCATGCTATTAGCCTTCTTCACTACCTGCTGTACCTGTTTGCTTACCTTCATTAACTGGTGCACAAGAACACCCAGATCTCTTTGTACTGCCCCTTTACCTAAATTGATTCCATTTAGGTAGTAATCTGCCTTCCTGCTCTTGCCACTAAAGTGGATAACCATACATTTGTCCACATTAAACTGCATCTGCATGCATCTGACCACTCACCTAACCTGTCCAGGTCACCCTGTAATCTCCTAACATCCTCCTCACATTTCACCCTGCCACCCAGCTTAGTATCATCAGCAAATTTGCTAATGTTATTACTAATACCATCTTCTATATCATTAACATATATTGTAAAAAGCTGCGGTCCCAGCTCTGATTCCTGCGGTACCCCACTGGTCACTGCCTGCCATTCTGAAATGGAGCCATTTATCACTATTCTTTGTTTCCTGTCAGTCAACCAACTTTCAATCCAAGTTAGTATTTTGCCCTTAATACCATGCGTCCTAATTTTGCTCACTAACCTCCTATGTGGGACTTTAGCAAAAGCTTTCTGAAATTCCAGGTACACTACATCTACTGGATCTCCCTCGTCCTTCTTCAGAGTTACATCTTCAAACAATTCCAGAAGATTAGTCAAGCATGATTTCCCCTTCATAAATCCATGCTGACTCCTATCCTATCCTATTACTACTATCCAGACGTGACGTAATTTCATCCTTTATAATAGACTCCAGCATATTTCCCACCACTGAGTTCAGACTAACTGGTCTATAATTTCCTGTTTTCTCTCTCGCACCTTTCTTAAAAAGTGGTACATTAGTCACCTTCCAATCCGCAGGAACTGATCCCGAATCTATCGAACTCTGGAAAATTTATTGTTCCTCCTCTGCTGTATTTTATCCTCAGAATTATTGTTATTTCTGTCAGCTTTACAGAACTTATTCATTTTAATCTTATACAATCCTGAACTTCCCCTCGTCAGCCATGGTTTATTGGCTTTTTTTTTATTTTTTACACCACAAGAACATTTACAGCTGCTACAAATCTGTAAACTTTAAAGATTATCCATTACTTGTGAACAGTGATGCATTTAATATATGTTCCTAATCTATCTCAGCCCATTTTAAACTCATGCTATCATAATTCCTTTATTCAAATTGATTACCCTTGCTTCAGAATGAATCACCTCACTTTCAGAATAATGCAAATTCTTTTGCATGGTGGTTATTAATCCCAAAGGGTCTTTTACAATGATGTTGTTAATTACCCTACTTTTGTTCCATAATACAAGATCTAACACAGCATGTCCTCCACTTGGCTCCTCAACATGCTTCTCTCGAAAACCTTCCCCTTGACACTCCAGATACACACCATCAACAAATTTCATGATTCGGAGATGGCGATGTTGGACTGGGGTGTACAAAGTTAAAAATCACACAACACCAAGTTATAGTCCAACAGGTTTAATTGGAAGCACACTAGCTTTCGGAGCGATGCTCCTTCATCAGGTGATTGTGGAGGGCTCGATCGTAACACAGAATTTATAGCAAACATTTGCAGTGTGATGTAACTGAAATTATACATTGAAGAATTGATTGTCTGTTAAGCCTTTCATCTCTCAGAATACAGTGATAGATACAGTGAAACTATCACTATCTCATGCCCTTTGTTGTTTCTGAGCTTCCACTGATTACTGTTGTAATCCCAGACCCTTGCTTATTAGTGCACTGATTTCACACCCCCACCCCCACCACTTTTGGTGCAACTCCAGCTTTTCCTTCTTGTCAGTCCTTTCTAAATGTCCAATACCCTTGAATATCCTATTCCCAGTCATGGCCACTATGCAGCCATGTTTCTGCAATGGCAATGAGATCATGTATTTTCAATTGTGCTTTTAAATTATCAAACTTGTACCAAATGTTGCAAGCATTCAGATCGAGTGCCTTAACCTGAACACTTCAACATCATTCCATCTTCAAAGTCCACTTGATGTTCAGCTCCATTTCTCCAGTCATCTTGTTTTTCTAGCATCTTTCCACATTCCTATTAACAATATTGCTTCTATCCAATTTGAGATACCAATTATGTTCCCATCTCCCTTGTTTAAACTCAGCCCAACTGCACTAGCATATCTCCCTGTGAGGGTCAGTCCCAGTCCCATTAAGGTAGAATCCATCTCGCTTTTATGGGTGCCAACTGCCTCAGAATGAGTCTCAATTCCTCAGCAATCTGATGGCCTCCCTTATTCCCCAATTTTACAGTAACATATTCAATTGATTGATTCCATCCTTGTGCTCATGAGCATGTGATATTGGAAATCATCCAGGACAACCTACTAATGACGTCCTGCTTTTTAAATTTCCTTCCTAAGTCCCTGAAATCTGCCTTCATGACCTCATCTCTCTTCCGACATCTGTCTTTGATGCCAATGCGACCCACAACGTCTGGCCGATCCACTTTCCCCAAAAGGATGTGATGCAGCTCCTCTATGACAGCCTTGACCTTGGCACCACAAAGACAACACCAATCGCAAGTTGCATTTACCACATCACAAACACTTGTCTGATATCCTGGCTGAGGGAATCCCCCGTGAATATTTTTCATTCTTTCAACTTCCTCCTGCCCTGTACAGCTCAGTCGCCTGTGGCGCCATGGTCTTGGTTTTGGCTGCACTCCCTGAGGAACCATTGCCCTGACAGTTTCTAAAATGGAATACTGATAAGCAAGAAAGAGAGTCTCAGGGACTCCTCCCCTACAGGCTTGATTTCATCGATTTGCGGGCAATCATCCATTCCCAGTCTTCCAGGGCACTGTTAATCTGTGGCGGGTGACCCTCCCCCCTATATGCTGTCCACATAGTCCTCTTGCTCATAACAAAATATAAGTCCAGGAGGCCATAAAGCCATAAGATATAGGAACAAAAATTAGGTCTTTTGGCCCATCAAGTCTGCTCCACCATTCAATCATGATTGATATGTTTCTCAAACCCAAACTTCTATCCTCTTCCCGTAACCTTTGATCCCTCACCAATCAAGAACCTATAAATCTCAGTCTCAAATACACTCAATGACTTGGCCTCCACAATCTTCTGCACCAATGAGTCCCACTGATTCACCACACTAGCAGAAGAAATTCCTCTTCATCTCAGTTTTAATGGGTGTCCCTTCACTCTGAGGCTGTACCCTCAGGTCCTAGTCTCTCCTACATCTTCTCCACATCCACTCTATCGAGGCCTTTAAGTACAGTATTCTGTTAGTTTTAATAAGATCCCTTTCCATGCTTCTAAACTCCATCAAGTACAGACTCAGAGTCCTTAACCGTTCCTCAAATGACAAGGCCTTCATCCCCAGGATCATGCCTGTAAAATCCTATGGACACCCTCCAATGCCAACATGTTCTTTCTTACTTACAGGGCCCAAAACTATTCAAAATGTTCCAAATATGGTGTGACCAGAGCCTTATACAGCCTCAGCAATAATCATTGCTATTGTATTCTAGCCTTCTTGACATTGATGCAAGGTTTGCATTTGCCTTCTTAGTTGCCAACTGAACCGACATGTTAACCTGTGGAGAATCCTGAACAAGGACTCCCAAGTTCCTCGTGCTTCAGATTTTTCAAGCCTTTACCCTTTACCCAATAGTCTATGTCACTATTCTTCCTACCAAAATGCATAAGTTCACACTCTCCCACAGTTACTTCTTTACCCACTCTCCTAGCCTGTCTAAGTCTCCTTACTTCATCAACATTGTTTTTCCCCTCCACCCATCTTTGTGTCAACCTCAAACTTTGCAACAATATCTTCAGCTCCTTCATCCAGGTTGTTAATGTACAACATGAACATGAACATGAACATGAACAGGTGAGGTGGTGGCATAATGGTAACAGCACTGGACCAGTGGTCCATAACACCAGGCTTGGGGACTTAGTTTCAAACCTCAGTATGACAAATAGTCAAAACTTGAATTTGGTGGAGCACTACCGTGGCTCAGTGGTTAACGCTGCTGCCTCACAGCACCAGCATCCCAGGTTCGATCCCAGCCTCGGGTGACGTCTGTGTGGAGTTTGCACATTCTCCCCGTGTCTGTGTGGGTTTCACCTGGGTGCTCTGGTTTCCTCCCACAGTTCAAAGATGTGCAGGTCAGATGAATTGGCCACGCTAAATTGCCCATAGTGTTAGGTGCATTAGTCAGAGGGACTAATGGGTCTGGGTGGGTTACTTTTCAGAAGATTGGTGTGAACTGGTTGGGCCGAAGGGCCTGTTTCCACACTATATGGAATCTAATCATGAATACTTGTGGTCGCAACATGGACTCCTTCGGAACTTCACCAGTCACTAATTGCCAACCTGATAAAGACCCTTTTATCCTCACTCTCTGCGTTCTGCTTGTCAGCCAATTCTCAATCCATGCTAGTACCTTGTCCATGATACCACACGATGTTGTCTTATTCAGATACCTCCTATGCATCACCTTCTGGAAATCCAAATAGATCATGTCCACTGGCTCCCCTTTGTCTAACTAACTTGTTATCTCCTCAAAGAATTCTAACAGATTTGTCAGGCTTGACCTCCCCTTGACAAAACCATGCTGACTCAGTTCTATTTTACTGTGCACTTCCAAGTATTCTACAATCTCATTCTTAACAATGGAAATTAAAACCTTTTAAATGATGGAGATTAGGCTAATCGGCAGATAATTTCAGTCTCCTAACTCTCTCCCTTCTCAAACAGGGGTGTTACGTCATCCACTTTGCAATCCTCTCGCACTGTCCCCGACTCCAGGAATACTGAAAAGATCACCACTGCTGCCTCTACAATCTCCTTAGCAATCTCCTTCAAAACTCTTGGATCTTGTCCATCTGATCTGGGTGATTTATCCCCTTTCAGCTCGCCCAGCACCTTCTCCTTAATGATGGTCACGATATTCACCTCTGTCCTTGACTTTTGAAGTTGTTATGCTACTGATGGCTTCCACTGTGAAAACTGAATCAAAGTACCTATTAAGTTCCTCTGTTTCCCATTATTACTCTGCCTATTTCATTTTCCGGTGGTCCAATGCCTACACTTGCCCTTCTCTCTTAACTTTTAGGTATCTAAAAAAAACTCCTGTAACCTTCTTTCACATGACTAGCAAGCTTACTCTTATATTTCAATTCCTTATCTCTTATTGTGTGTTCCGTTATCTTCTGCTGGTGTTTAAAAGTTTCCCACTAATCTTCACCACACTGTATGCTTTTTGTTTTTCTTTTATGCTATCCTTATCTTCCCTTGTCAGAAATAGTTGTCTCATCCTCCCCTTCATGTGCTCTTACTTTCTTGGGATGAATTTCTGCAGTGCCTCCCGAATTACCTCCAGAAACTACTGCCTTTGCAACTCTACTGCCTTCCTTGCTAGGCTCCTTTCCAATCAACTCTGGTCAGCCTTTCTCTCATGTCTTTGAATTTACGTTCACTCAATTATAATCCTGTTACATCTGATTCTATTTTTTCCCCTCAAACCATCGGGTAAATGCTTTCATATTATGGTCACTGCGCCCTTTGGGTTCCTTCACCCTAAGTTCCCTGATCAAGTCTTCTCATCACCAAATCCAGAATTGCCTGCTCCCCAGTGGAGTCTACCACAAGTGTTATGGACCAGACCCAACTTCCTTAAAGCATACCAAAGAGATATACAAGTTAGTTGTTAGGCTCTTATTTAAAGGCTAATGTAAGGCACTGTGATACAGATAGATGTCGATTGGTCTGCCACTGGGCTTTAAGCAAAAAATACTTGATGCTGACAACACCGTTAAAATAAAAACAAAAAGAATTGGCATCCTTTGACTCTGTTGAAATGCTTAATAAAGTATTATTTAACTACTAATTATCAACTATTCCACTATTGCAGCATCGCATAAACACACCCTTTGCAAAGGCAAATTGAGCAAAGTGTTATTCCACTGTCTACTTTATGAGAATGGACCACCAAAAGAAACAATCTAGCAGCAAAGAAAGAACTCAAACTTGTAGCTGCAGCAGTGTGTTCAGCAGCTTCAGATTTTAACTTCAATGAAAAGCCAAACTAAACCCCTGAGTCTGTGAGCACCTGTATCTACCTACTTATGCTTCTTTTGTTGAAATTTTGAGAAAAAAAGCTCACAGCTGTTTACCCACTGCTTCTGAAACAGACATTCCTTCACAAAACAAATCCATCTTAAAGGCACAGTGCCGGCACACAAGCTGCTCCGTAAAGCAGTCTCACAGACATGACATGAATTCCTTTTATTGAAGTTCACTCTAAATTTGTTTTCCCAGTTCACCTCCATGCTGAAGTCGTCCACAATTATTATAATCATGCCTTTCTTATCTCCTGATTGATTTTCTTCCCCACATCCTGACATTCAGTCCCATCATGTCCTTTTGTTTTGGCAATTCCCCAACTCGACCCACACAGATTCTATACATTCGGATTCTGTATCACTTCTTGCTATTGATTTAATTTCATTTTTTATGAACAAGGCAAGCCAGTTCCTCTACCTGTCCTTTCAATAGGACGTGTACCCTTGGATACTTACTTCCCAGTCCTGATCTCTCGCATGCATGTCCCTGTGACGCCCATAACATTATACGTGCCCATTTCACTCTGATGTGGAGGTGTCGGTGTTGAACTAGAATGGACAAAGTTTTAAAAAGTCATAGAACACGAGGTTATAGTCCAACAGGTTTATTTGGAAGCACTAGCTTTCAGAGCGCTGCTCCTTCATGAGGTAGCTGTGGAGCAGGATCATAAGACACAGAATTTATTGCAGAAGGTTACAGTGTCATGCATGCAACTGATACAATGTATTGAACAAACTGAGATTGCTGTTAAATCTTTCATATTTTAGAGTGGGTTGCAGATTTCGGTTCATTAATACATAAGTCCCAGAACTTCTTTCAAATCACATTCTCAAGATAACTTAAGGTTATGTTAAAAAAGAGTGATATCTTAGCTCAGAAAATGCATCAAAGGTGTGAGGTTAGATTCTGTATGCATTCTAGTCTTGACTCAGACTGGTTCACGAAGGCTGGGTAGTTTGCTGTGAACAATGGTCTATTTAAGGTTTGGCGTTTGTTGAAAGGGCACGAAATGGAGGCATAGGGAAGGTCTTGGCAAGGTGCTCATCCTCAATGTGTTGCAGGCTGTGAAGACCATTGCGTAGTTTCTCCATTCCTGGGAAGTACTGGACAATGACGAGTCTGACTCTTGAGGAGGTAATTTCTCGCTGTGGCAAGTCAGAACTGGTGATCAATTAGTTGAGCATCCTAACCTGTTCTTATGAGGACATCCTTCAGCACCTTCATGTGTCCATCAGATTCCTCCTAATCTCAACAGATCCTGTGTATGCGTAGGATTGTTCGTAGGGGCTGGCTGCTTTAATATGTTTCAGGTGGAAGCTGGAGAAGTGCAGCATCATGAGGTTATCCATGGGTTTGTGGTACAGTGAGGTACTGAGGTGCCTGTCCTTGATGGAGATGCGTGTGTCCAAGAATGAGACACATACTAAAGAGTAGTCCAGGGAAGTCTGATGGTGGGATGAAACTTATTGATATCATTGAGCAATTGTTTTAATGACTCCTCACCGTGGGTCCAGAGAAAGAAAATGTCTTCAATATATCTGGTGTACAAAGTTGGTTGGAGGTCCTATGCAGCAAAGAAGTCTTGTTCGAACTTGTACAAGAAAATACTGACATATTGGGGTGAAAATCTGGTCCCCAGGGCTGTTCCATGAATCTGGATGAAGAACTGGTTGTCAAAGATGAAAATGTTGTGCTTGAGAATGATGCAAATGAATTGTGGGACAGTGCTCGGAGATTGGCAGTTGTTGGTGTTGAGTACTGAGGCTGTTGCCGTGATGCCATCATTGTGCGGGATGCTGGTGTCGAGTGCTGAAAGGTCCATTGTGATGGGGAATGTTTGGCTCGACTGGTCTATGGATGCTGAGTTTCTGTAAGAAATCTGTAGTATCATGACAGAAAGTGGGGGTTTCTTGTACAATGGGCTTCAAGATGCCTTCAACATCGCCAAAGAGGTTCTCACACAGGGTCCCATTGCCTGATATGATGGAATATCCTGATGTGTTGGCTTTGTGTATCTTCGGAAGGCAGTAGAAGTCTCCTATCTGAGAAGTCCATGGGATGAGAGTGCGTAGGGATGTCTAAAGGACTGGATCCAAAGTCCTGATCAATGTATTTAGTTCATGGGTTCTTTGGTCAGATCAGCCAGTACTTGCCTGTAGTGTTCCTGGTTGTTCAGTTGTTGGTACACTTCTTTGCAGCAGTCCACTCTATTCTGAATGATAATGGCTCCTCCTTTATCTGCTGGTTTGATGACCATGTTGCAATTGGTTTTGAGAACATGGATGGCATTACGTTGTGATCGTACATTGGCAAGACCAAGTAGACGCTATGACAATGGATGAATGGACACCATACAACTACTGCCAGACAGGTATGTTCCCTCCCAGTCGGGGAATACTTCAGTGGTCAGGGACATTCGGCCTCAGACCATCCTCCAATGCAGACTTTGGGATACACAATAATGCAGAATAGCCGAGCAGAGGCTGATAGTCAATTTCAGTACTCATGAGGATGGACTGAGGTTCATGTCGAACTAAAGGTGACCCCACTACACTACACTCTCTCATGCACACATACACACATCCTGAGAGGTGCACATACACAAACACATTCTCTCACATGCACACACACTCTCTCTCTCTCTCTCTCCCCCTCTCATGCATGCCCACAGACATAAGACTATGGGGTGAATTTGCATTTGCAGATTTGTTATTGCTGGTACATTCTATTTTGTTCAAAAAGTGCACAATCTGCAGTCAATGCAGGCATTCAATCTATGTAACATTTTATAAATTCCTACTTTGGAAATAGAACCAGTCTGACTCAAGATTAGGACACAGACAGACTCTAACCTTACACCTGGAAAGCATTGTCTAAGTTGAGATGTCACTTTTATTTTAATAAACCCTTAACTTATTTTGAGAATGTGATTTGAAAAAGTTCCGGGATTCACATATTAATGAACTGAAAACTGCTACCCATTCTAAAAGATGAAAAACTTAACAGCATTCTAGGTTTGTTCAATATATTGCATGCATGACACAGTGATCTTTTGCTATAAATTCTGTGCCTTATGATCCTGCTCCACAGTGACCTGATGAAGGAACAGTGCTCCGAAAGCAAGCATTTTCAAATAAACATGTTGGACTATAACCTCGCGTTGTGTGATTTTTTTTCACATTTCAATCTGCACTGCAAGCTCATTGACCTTGTTTCATATACATTGCAAGCATTAAGTTCAATATCCTCAGTCCTACACTGACTGCCCCCCTTCTCATTGTTGTCCCCTTATACGCTGGAGCTGAAGTTAAATTTCTGAACCTTATCATTCTGTATGCCCTATCACTTGTTCTGGAAATGTAATGACCTGTGCTGAGCCTTACCCAACTTCAACTTTTTCCATGCAGCTTCTCCCACCAACTATTTAGTTTTAAGCCCTTTCCACAGCCCTAGCTTGTAATTCACAGGACTCTTGTCCCAGCATGATTCAGGTGGAGCCCATCCCATCCGGACAGTTCCTTCCTTCCCCAGTTCTGGAGCCAATGCCTCTGAATTCAAACCTGTTTCACCCACATCAATCTTTCAGCCATGCATTTATCTTTTTCATCTTGGTGACCCTCTGCTAGATGCTCCAGGTAGTAATCCACAGATATTACCTCTTTGGTTTTATTTTTTAATTTTGTCCCTCACTGCTCATATTCCCTCAGCAGAGCCTCTTTCCATGGACCATGGCAACTGGATCTTTCCCCTCCCACTCCAGGCTCCTCTACAGCCCAGATGAGATATCCTGAACCCAGGCACCAGGAAGGCAACACAACCTTTGGGATTCGCGATCCTGGCCACAGAGAACAATGTCTATTTTCCTGACTGTATCATCCCTGATTACAACTATGTTTCTGTTTTCTCCCCCCTCTCTTGGATGGTCCCCTGTACCATGGTTCTACAGTCAGTTTGCTCATCCTCCCTCAAGATCCTGCTCTTTAACAAAAAGTCTCAAACCTGTTAGACATACTCAAGGATTGAGGCTCCTTCAGCACTACTTCCTGGATCTCTCTACCTACCTCCTTCATAATCACACCTTCCTGTCCATGACTGAATTTGAGGTAGTTAATCCAAGAGGTGTGACTGCCTTCCAAAATACAGCATCCAGGTAACTCTCCCCGTCCCTGGTGTGTCACACTATTTCAAGCTCAGACTCCAGCTCATACACTCTGAACTTGAGTTCCCCAAGCAACCAACACTTGCTGTAGATTCGGTGACTATGAACCACAATGGTGTCCATCAGCTCCCATATCTTGCAGTTCCATCACATCACCTGGTCTGTCAGGATTTGGAGATGCCGGTGTTGGACTGTGGTGCACAAAGTTAAAAATCACACAACACCAGGTTATAGTCCAACAGGTCTATTTGGAAGCACTAGATTTTGGAGTACTGCTCCTTCGTCAGGTGGTTGTGGAATGTAAGATTGTAGGGCACAGAATTTATCGCAAAGGTTAACAAAAGTAACAAAAGTTGTAAACTTTTGTGATAAATTCTGTGCCCTACAATCTTATACTCCACAGCCACCTGATGAAGGAGCAGCACTATGAAAGCTATTGCTTCCAATTAAACCTGTTGGACTATAACCAGGTGTTGTGTGATTTCTAACTTAGTTCTTCTGGTCTGGCACTTCTATTTTAATGAATTAGTTCTTAATTAGATTTTTTTTAAAAATTGTACTGGCCTTTTAGTTTGCAGCCTCTAAATATTTCCCCCATTTACTTTCAGCCTGAAATTAACCTATAATAGATAGCCATGTAATACTGACTCGAGCCATTTCAAGTTCTGAAACCTGGAGTTCCAGGTTGTGCTGCAGGTGACAGCTCCCTGATCGGAAGTTTCAAGCCTTGGTCTTTTAACCAAGCTATTTGCGGCACACCTCCCTCGCCCACACCTTGCTCCTCCAACTCCATTCACTAAACACAGAGATCATTGACCTGAGCTGCAACTCGGCCAAGTGGCCTTCCATGCAATTCTCGGTCAAGTGGCCTTCTAGTTAGCTACTCCAAACTCCACCCATGATTCATTTTTGATATCACATTACAGGGATTTGTTCAAATGTTGAAAAAAAATCCAAGTGTTTTTGCATAATTGCAAAATATTGCAACTGACAACGTCTGGTCCTTTTCAATAGCCATGATTTTTAAAAAAACAAATCTGCATTATAGTTAATACATGTCACTGGAAAGTCAACTGTATTATAGTTGATTCTATACTTAACTTCAGTCAGAGAAATTGTACATCACTTCTTACCATGGAAACAAAGATCTTTCCATTTCTAAACCCAGGGTTATCCATTTAGCTTTCAGTCAATTCTAATAATAAGGCACAGGAGGCTATTCTAGAGGCATCAAGCTGAAACAGTAGAAAATTCACAGAAAGCATTAAAACAGAAATTATGTTTGTAGTCAGGCCCTACCATGCCTGTGAGGAAGAATGAATGTTGGTAGAGGTAATGATTGCAGTTGGCACCTTTTTATTTTAGTTCAGAGAGCACAGCTGCAGCTTCTGGATATATGCCAGCCCTGATAAAGTCAGACAGTGGCAGTCTTTTGACCAAATGAATTACCGTGTTTAATTCTGAACAAGCCAAGTGTTACTTCATCCAAAGTAACCTAGAAAATTGGGGCCATGGGGAAATTACTGAAAATTTTAAATTACCAAGAAAGCTAATTTTGAAAACAGCCTGGTCCATTACTATACTAACACATTAAAGTCTTGTTTTTGGATTTCAAATCAGTGATTCAATGCTCAATATTAACTATTAAAGCAGTTTTAACAGTAATTTAAACTCTTGCATTCAAGTTACAATTAAATACTGAACAGAATAAATCATACAGTTTTAAAAAAATGTATATTCACAAAACACTAATGGAATGTGTTAGGCTTCATAGAATGTGATATGATAGACATTTCACTTGGTTTTGTAATACTCATTACTGACAGTTCCAACTGAAATTTCTTTCAGTGCATGTTAAATAATCGGAAAGTATAAAGAATGTGATATGGTGTGATGTAAATGCTAAAAACTTTTTTGTACAAAGCAGTTCAAAATAGAATTTGGCATAGTAGATTCAGGGTTTCATATAACCGGTTGCAAATGTCTAATTTCAGGACTTGCCACCTCAATGCAGAGGGAGATTTGATACTTGGTGATGCAAATATTTGTTGCATCAATGGTTATATTTCATTGTTTGGATGTTTAAAGAAAGACTATTAGTTTTTTTTTAAACCTAATTGTAGGAACAAAGCAGACACATTGAGAGTTGGTCAATGTTACATCAGCCACCCATTTCATATTAATATGCAACATTTGTTTTGTGCCCAGGTGATATGTAAAAATCTGCAGCACATAAATGTTAGCCTTCCTTTCATCTTCTAAAGTATATGGAGTTCCAGTTTAATTATTAGTGTTACAATAAATGTGTCATTATATATATTCACTCGTACAAATCAAATCTAATTTTTGGCTGCTTTTACTTTCATGTCTGAGCATTTCACCTCAGTTCAGAACCTATTTACTGCAAGTTTTCAAAAAGCATATTTTCATTTAACAGAGCTCTCCTCAGTCAAGACTAAGGAAGTTAACTCTCAAGACATTCTTTCCTCACAGAAATTAGAGCACAAACACCACTTATATTACTTTATTTTGTGCTTGCTTTGATACATGTTAATTTGCTAATATTTAAGAAAATATCATCTAATTGAAAACATATGCTAGTTCCTAATAAATTTCATCACATTTGTGATATCGCCCATCAGTTTGTAATCAATAGCACACTCCATGTAAAAACATTTGTTTGAAACTTTTTTAAATGTTTAATTAATTGCCCTTACCTTTTATCTTTAAGTGCTCCAACTTAGCAGAATTTATTCAAACAATCAAATATGTACTTGAAGGGTTTACACAGGCTTATTCAATTATTAGACACTGTTCGTAGTATCTGTCACATTGTTTTGGATCTCAACAGTACACTTTTTGTCATTTTTCAGTTCTCTTTTGATGAAAGAGAACCATGAGAATTTGAATGTTGTTTCTAATCGAGTAAATGGGAACCATTTGCATTACAGGTCCAATTATAAAAATCGTCTCAATTTCTTGACAGAGAAAGTTATCTATAGCGAACTATTATGGTTCTCATTACACTTAGTCGCTGATTGAATTGCCGGTTTAATTGAATTATTCACATAATAAGAAAGATAACAGCTATGCCAATTAATATCATGGCAGGATATGTGGAACACATCCAGTAGCACAAAGTAAAGAGAGACTCACATTCACAGTAACCATTCTCCAACTCCTTGGCAAATGTCAACCTGAATAAATTATTTCAATGGAAAAACAGGAAATAGAACAAATTGGGCTGTAATATATTATTGATTTGGTGTAGTGTACATCCAACATAAAATGATAAAAGAGTTATCACACAGTGACTCAAACTCTGCATTTGGCAATGGGAGACATTCTATATAATTGCATCCCTGGAGAAGCAGCATCACTAAGTATACCCTAGTGTACTGTCGATACAGCTCAGAAGTAATTTCTGTTGTGAAGTGATTTCTCTGCTCATGAAATAGAGAGAACAGGAAAACAATCATTAAGGAAATCCAGAACTGTCACAGCAAAAGACAGCAGTTTTCTGAAATCTGCAGAATGGCAAGGGATACTTACACTCAGACCCATTGAAAATGTGTAGAAGAAGAATTTGGTCTCAAAATGTATTATTCCGATGAGTCCGGTGGAACACAGAAGTTAACAATTATGGCAGTGCTAGAGGTTTCCCTGAAATTGATTGATCTGCAAATATCATTTCCTCATTCCATGTGAAAGAAAATACCTCTGGAAGGTCAATGTTGGGCACAGCTGCCACAGATTGATTCTGTTCAGTCAGATGCTCTGGATTTGAGCACTGTATTTCTACAAATGGCATATGCTTGTCAATTGTTACCATCTGTCAATTTTTTAAGATTCTGAAATTATTGCTGAGAATGTTCTTTGGAAAGGATGCAACATCAGAAATCAATAACTCAAGGGTTGGGGGGGGGGGGGGAGGGGTAGATATATGGAATGTAATAGTTATCTGTCTGACTGTCGCTCACCTGCATCCCATCCTTTGATGTTCACACATGACTATTTGCTTGAAACGCATGTAGTGTGTTCGCCATCTGAGCTACTCATACATGGTGTGTACATGACATTAACATATAACATAGTGCTGTACAGTGACATGTCCACCTTACTGATTGTTAAATATTCCAATTTCTGGCACAATTCTTCTCTTCTTTTAAAACCTCTTCTTTTTTTTTCTTAAAACGCGTACCTGTCACAATTCAATTAAACTCCAGCAAACCAAATCAAAAATTAATAACAGCTAAATCCAATGTTTTCTCATGTGAAACAGAGTGAGTTTTATACCAACTATTCCCAAAAAACTAATAAAATGCAACATGAAACACACAAACAAAATACCCGATCCAAATTTTAACAAGGTGCATAAGGTAGAAGTATTTAGTGTAGCAGGAAGACAAACACAGCTGCAGCTATACATTTTTCTTCAGAGTCCTTATATTGCAAGTGTGAAAGTTGGGTCCCAAATGCTTAGTTCTTGACTCTTGAGGAGTGAGGAAGCTTGTAGATACCCATCAGTTCTCAGCTACTGACTTTTACAAGTCACCTTTTTGTAACGTTCATTTGCTGAAATTGAGATCAGGACTGAGAGAATAAAAGAGCTTCCAAAATCCTAGTTGATACCAATCAATGTTATTTTGTTTCTAAGCTTATTTGCTAATAGCCAGCTATTGAAATATGATTCATTTTTATATTCTAAGACAAACTCTAATGTTTTTCCAAACGGAACACACCACATTTGTCATCTCTCGCATGAAGCTGTAAAGTTCATCTCCAACAGTGAAGGTATTATGCAAATATATATAAAACAGCAGAGATGAGTTTGTTAATGCCTCACTGAATTTTTGTGGCTCTTGCTTAAAAATGATAATTCATGCCAACCAGTTTCATATATTCCTAATAGGTTGCCTGGGCTTAACCGTTAAGTGACAAAAAACATTTTAGGTCAATGTTCTTTTTTAAAACCAATCTTAGTCTGTACAAGTCTCAAATATTCAAGTCAAATGATGAAAGTGAAATAATAATTGCCCATTTACACAATGATCACACCACTCTAACATTCTTGACTCAAAGGTAAGGCGGCATTTAGGAATTGACCTTGGGTCACTGACCAAAAAATCCAGATAAAATCATCTACAGTTGCATGGCTCAGTGACACAGCGTGACTTATGTAATCACACCAACATTATATGGCAGTTGTAGTGCTGTGCTGTGTACAACAAATGTAGACATATCGTCAGATTATATCAAAATTATACTGTCATATATTATAGTCTTAAACTTCAAGTTGCTAAATGATGTGGTGTACGGGTGACTCCAGACATGAAGGCTCTAAAATTACCTCTACACATTTGATTTCCGCAAACCAATCAGAAGTCTTTATTACTGAATTGGAGTATTTTCTAAATGGAAGCTGATGTGTGTAAAACTATAGTTTTGCAGGATATGTATTTTATTTTCAAATATACAGAATAATCAACCATACTTTTCTCAGGTCTTATTAGTTTTTGTTCTCCATATAAGCGTCAAAGCAGGTCCAGCAGAGTAGGATTTTAGCTGTCTTTCCGAGAATATTAATAATAACTGGAAAATATCCTGACAGATGGTGATTTTAAAAGACAGGTCAGGATGTTCAGGGTATAAAAGGGTGGAGAATTGAGTTCAAGAGAAAACTGATTCTTAAGCAAATAAGATTCAATTGCTTGCTAATCTGCCAAGAGGAGTCAGGACCAAGGGCAATTTTCAGATATAAATCAGTGGAAAGGGAACAGAACTGATGTGGCAAGAGAAAGAAGGCTGACAGAAGACAGCTGCTCCAGTTGATCTGACAAAGGAGCAGCGCTCAGGAAGCTTGTGATTTCAAATAAACATGTGGGTCTATAATCTGGTGGTATGTGATTGCTGACCTCTAATCTATTGGACATAGAGAAAGCCTTAGTGTAATATCATAGAATAATTGGAGGCAGAAAAAAAACCCTGAAAATGTAAATTGTTATTGGGACTGTCTTAGTCCTAACAGGTTAGGAGTGAATTGCTGTCCTGAGGTGAGTGAGCAAGCTTTCTTCAACTGCTTTAAATTGTTGTCTGGGTTTTGCAGTCTGTGGTGAATGAAGAGTACTTTTGTTTCTTAGGATCTTGGGTTTTCATGCACTTTGATGGAAGAATCATGATCAAAAGGACTCAAATGGCCCAACACTAAGGACAAGGGATCTTACAAACAATTGTAAGAAAGTAACCAATCCTCAACCAATCAATGCAGAATTCTTCCTGAGACACTGGCACTGATTTGACTCAGGATGGAGAGCATGTCAGAATTTGCTACAAATCACACATTTTGCCCCAAACCCAGGTTCTCTTGTTTATAGAGAGGCAGTACACTTTTGTTCATGGTGTGATGTTGCTGGAATCTGTTGGCTGTTGAAGTCACTGGTTGCTTCCACTGACTTACTATTTTGGATTTCCTGCACTGAGGAATCTGGTGTATTGAGATTCAACCACTTCATAGCAGATCTTTTCTCAGTTTATTATTTTATATTCAGGATAACCCTGCAGATATGTTCACAAGCCCCTCTGGAGGTGGGCAGCATCTGATTTCCTTTGGTGTTAGGGTTAAGGTAATTTTTGGTGGGTAAGACAAAGTGAGCTTTGGAAAAGTTAACGAATGTTCTTATCAATATTCCTGCTGCAAATTCCAGGTCATCCCAACCTCAAGCACAAGTCTTACACATATCAGCGAAAATCCATAATACAGAGATTAATGTGTGGTCCATCGGTTTAGCAATCTGAAATTGTCTAAAGCCTCCAACAACAGAAGTCAGTATAACATTGGAAGGGCAAATTTAAATAAAACAAAAAACTTAGATCTCCTTGTCCAAATTAGAAGACTGATTATTAAAATAAAGTATTATATATCGAAAAATATCAGATGAAATACATGAGCTTGCTGTTCTAACACAGTTACAGTCCTTTTGAGCTTAGTCACGGTTTATCTTAGCTGTCCCACTTCAGTTTACTTGGCTTACTCTTTGCAGCAGTTACAATTATATTTCTTATAACAGCTGTAAATGATGTTTTGTATGTCAACATTGGTGCATTTTGAACGTTTACTTAGAAGTCAAGAGTTTAAACTGAAAGCATAATTGAACAATTTGTGCGTAGACTTGAAAATCAAAATGTTAAAAAAAAGCTAAAATCTGTTGTTGCTGTGAAATTTTCATTCACCCTATCTGGAGTAAAGTTAAATACATGTAGCATACCTCGTGAAAATAGTTCTGTTATACTGATCAATATCAAATCTTTTCCTGTTCAATTATAACAATCCGCTGAGCATACAGTAATCAGAAAAAGACTCCGTTCTGCTTGGTCGTTATCATTTGATAAACTGAGTGTGGAAACTCACAAAGATTATAACAAGATTGCAAACTGTCTGTAAAAATAGAAAAACAAATTGGACTAGGATCACTTCTGACTGTGCTGCCTTTTTTTGCACTTCTAGTAATTTTTACTTGAGATTTACAATGAAAACACAGAACTAATAAGAGAATGAAATAAAAGATTGATCCTGAATGCACAAATAAAGATAAAACCGTCCAGTAAACTAATATCCTGGAAAGATTGCTCACAAAATAACTGTTTCTTCGCCAAACTAACGATTATTGAAAACTGACAGAGTAAAATCGTTTATTTGGCAAATCATAACTGGGGCTGTGCCACAGATATCAACTATTGACAATTGATAGGAATTGATACATATGCCAATCAAACTTGATTATACAAAATAGATGGGAAAACATAGTGAGAAGGCCACAAGAAGAGTTTACAAATAAATAGATTGGTTAAATGAATGGAAAAATTACTGGAGGTGTAAAATATGGTTAAAGCAGATGTAAAAACTTTGATAAGAGCAAAACAAGGTTTAAATAGAGACAGACTACAGAATGTTGCATGAAGGAAGGGACCCGGACGTACTCATAACACAAAAGGTTAGCATGCAGGAAGTGCTTTTTTTTATTAGGAAGGCAAATGGAATGTTGAGGGTGCAAGAGCGTGCAGTATACAAATAGAGGTCTTGCCACAACTGTACATTACATAAAAGAGACCACATCTGGTATAATTCATATAGTTTTCAGATCCTTGCTTTAATGGCAGTTCACAGAAGGCACTAGGTTGATGACTGGAATGAAGAAATGAGCAGTAGTTGAGTCATCAATTATGAGGGTCAAAGAGGAAAGTAGAGATGTTTGTCAGAGCAGCACTAAGGATTTAAGGTTTTGTGAAGATCTGTTGCTCAGGTTATGGTTGGAATTGTTGGTCAGTTCGCTGAGCAGGTTGAATCTTTTTGAAAGTGTTTAGTCCCTTTTACTGGGTGACATCTTCAGTGCTGTGTGTCCTCTGAATGAAGTGCTGTTGTTGTGAGCTGCTCAGAATTTATATGGTCCTGTGATGGCAGGTGGCTCTATTTTTGGTTTTGTACAGTAGTGGTCTGTAGATGGGGTCTATTTCAACAGCCTCCAGGAATTCCTGAGGTTGTTTAGCCTGTACCAGTATCATAACGTTTTTCCAGTTGAATTGGTGTCCTTCATTGTCAGTGTGTATTGACAAGAGAGAGGACTGGTTGTGTCGCTTTGTTGCAAGCTGATGCTCGTGTATTCCAGTGGCCAATTTCCCTACCGTTTGCCCTCTGCAATATTTCTTGCAGTTGCTGCATGGCATTTTGTAGATCGCACTTGTCATGGGTATGGGGTCTTTGGTCTTGGATAGTAGCCGGCAAAGTGTGGCAGTTGATTTGTGTGCTGTTATTATTCCTAGAAGACATAGGAGTCTTGTAATCAGTTCTGAGATGTTCCTAATATAGGGTATAGTGGTCAGTGTGTTGGGGCACATTGTATCTTCTTGTTGGCATTTGTATGCTCGGATTAAGCTGTTCAGGTACTCATTATTCACAAAGACTTTGTATAGGTGTTCCTCCTATTTGCAGAGCTCTGGGGTGTTGCAGTATCTTATAGCTCGTTTAAACAGAGTCTTGACACAGCTCAATTCCTGATGTTGCGGTTACATAGCCCACTCCTCCTACTTCTGATCTTTTTTTATATGGATTGCACTCTCAATTTGTTTTGAAGTCATGAATATTTTATTATTAATTAGTATCCACAGTGATAACACACTGCAGTCACACATACACAATGTCATTCAGGACTGACAAGAGCCTGTTTTAAAGATTCGGTACAAATAAGATGGATCACCGTTTTATATAATCGCCAAAGGACTGTAAACAGAGTTTCACACCATTTGATGAGCAATGCAGGAATTATTTAACTTGTGTGAAAGACCAGCTTAATAAGCAATTTGTTATCATACTATGCGAAGTTTCGAAACACATGATAACAGCTCTCTATTAGTCTAATAATATTGCAATATGTTTTAAGGCTGATACGAGCACTAGATTTCCATTTGTGTGCATTATGACATTCACTGGCTTGTTAATTCGACCATGACAGAAATACTAAACCAATGTGAATAACTTTAATACCTTGATTCAACACTACCTATAGGTTTGAGGAAATTCATGCAATGCCTTCAATTTATATTTAATTTTGTGATATGTGTAAATTACCACACTTCATCTCCTTGCAGAGCAGAAAGCTAATCAATAAACATGTTGGGAAGAAGGAAGCTACATTATAACACATCCTGAACAAATTTTCATTGACAAACAGCGTTAATGCATGAGAACATGAAAAATCCATCTGTGAAGGTGAACATTTGCTGAAAACATGAGCCCATTGTTTCGATGAACTAAAATAGCAGAGACATGAAGTTTCTCTCAATCTAATCTCCCAACATAGTAAAAGAATAGGCACCTGAGTACTCCAAGATGTTGATCAAGGTGAATCAAAATATAACTGAACCAGACACTGATAGCTAATCAATGCAAAGACACAACTATCAAACTCAACAAAATATAGAATGCCACAGTTAAAGTCAAAGGTGGGCTGTGCACAACGTCTTCACAAACTAATGCTGCATCCGTGTCCACATATGTTATGTATGTCAATGTTTTTTAATAAGAACTACTCATTTTAGTTTGATTTTTGCAATACAGATGAGGCTACGGTAATGTTAACTGCCAGACCTAATGTCAGAAGCCACCTTCCAGCCCTGATGTAATTGGGCAGAACACACCTGATTGCCTTTGAAAACCTGACTATCGATCAGCATTGGGTGTGAAAAGTGGACAACCAGGGAACCACATTTAAAGAACAAAAACAAATAAAACTAACTGTGAATTGTCTAATCAGCTCCTGATTCCTTTTTGACTTCACCTCTCCTGGCCGGCAAGTTAGACTAGATTCTCAGCTAAAATTGATACTAAAACTGTGGTGATGGCCTGATGATACCATTAAATTTTGATCTGCATATTAATGAAAGGGCCCTGCCAGCACAAAGTTTTATTGGTTGTGGCTTGATGAAACAATAACTCTATTCCATTCATCATAGATCCTGCCACAACTATATTTAATTTTCTTGTTTTATCGGATTTCCAGCAGATGAAGGATTTTGTTTTCTTTCCATTTGATCAAAGATGTGGGCATCATTGGCTATCATTTCTTGTCCAAACCTAACTGCCCTTGAGAAGGTGGTGTTGAGCAACTGCAGCCCATGGAATCATGCTCCACCTATTGTGCAATGAAAATCCAGGATTTTGACCCAATTCTTCATTTTGAGGAATTGAATACATTAGTTATATTTGAGTTCCAGAGGTCAGAGTTACACCACATCTGGAATACTGTGCACAATTTTGGTCTCTGTATTTAAGGAAGGATGGAAATGAATTGGACACAGTTCAATGGAGTTTTGCTGGATTGGTAGTTATAATGAGCGAGTTGCCTTATGAGGAGAGTTTGCTGGTGTTGTTGCAACTGGAATTTAGAAGTGTGAGGTGTGACTTGATTACCCTTGTGTGCGATGGTTCAGGGAGTGTACGTTCTAAGTGGTGGATGAATTGCAAATCAAGCAAGTTGCATTTTTCTGAAACAGAGATTTTCCACTTCCACTTCAGAACATCCGAGATGGCCTATTTCAAGGATCGCAATTTCCCCTCCCACGTGATCAACTATGCCCTCCAGCACATCTTCTCCACTTCCTGCACCTCTGCCCTTGAACTCCACCCCTCCAAACGCAGCAAGGATAGAACCCCCCGGTCCTCACCTGTCACTCCACTAATCTCTGGATAACACGCATCATCCTCTATTATATCCGCCACCGACAGTCAGACCCCACCACCAGAGATTTATTTCTCTCCCCATCCCTATTGGCACTCCGCAGAGACCATTCCCTCCACAATTCCCTCGTTAGGTCCACATCCCGCCACCAACCCACCCTCCATTCCCGCACCTTCCCTGCACCCACACCTCTCCCCTTGTCTCCATCTGGCAAAGATTTTCCTGCATATCCAAACACCTCATCTACGGTGGCCATGCTCTCAATGTGGTTTCCTCTACATTGCTGAGAGAGGTTGCCAACTCGCAAAACTTTTCAGGGAACATCTCCGGGATACACACAGCAAAGAACCTCACTGCCCTGTGGCTGACCACTTCAACTCCCCTTCCCACTCTGCCAAGAACAGGCCTCCTCCATCATCAAATCCAAGCCAAATCTTGTCTTCTGCCGTGGCTCCCTAAATCCACACAGCATCAACATCAACTTCACCAGTTTCCTCATCTCCCTGTCCCCACCTCAACTCAGATCTAGCCCTCCAACTCGGCATCACCCTCTCACTGTCCTACCTGTCCTTTTTCTCTCCCACGCATCCACTCCATCCTCCCCTCTGATCTATCACCATCACCTCCCACCTGCATCTACCTGTCACCTTCCCAGAAACTTTCCCCCCCACCACATTCCTGACAAAGGGCTTATGCCCGAAACATCGACTTTCCTGCTCCTCGAATGCTGCCTGACCTGCTGTGCTTTTCCAACGTCACACTTTTTGATTTGGATCTCGAGCATCTGCAGTCCTCACTTTCTCTCTTTTCCTGAATAGTCTCAAGCTTAGAATGTTTTTGGAAGTGCACCCATTCAGACAAGTGGGGAGTATCCCATCACATTGCTGACTTGTGCATTGCAGACGGTGGGGCCAGACTTTGGGAAGCCAAAGTGCGGGGTGGGGGGGAAGGGAGGAGTTACTTTCTGTGGAATTTCTAGCCACTGACCTGATTTTATAACTGCATTATCTAGGATATTGACAATAGGGATTCAATGCTAGTAACACCAATGAAGAGTAAGGGGAAAATGGTTCAAGTCCCTCTTGTTTGGGTTGACATTTCCTTATATTTGCTTGGTACTTGCAACTTACCATCCCAGGACTGGATGCTGTCCAGGTCTTGCGGCGTACTGATATAGGATGCTTTGGTATATGAGGAGGAACAAATGACAATCAGAAGAACTGACAAAGATTGTAGAATAGACTAAGTTTGAAGTTTGCTGGAGCTGAGAGAAACTACTGGAAAACTAATTTTTAAAATTTTAATTGCAGCCATGATGTGGAGGTGCCGATATTAGCCTGTTGTGGACAAGGTCAGAAGTCACACGACACCATCCAATGGGTTTATTTGAAATCTCAAGTTTTTGGAGCACCGCTCCTTCGTTAAGTGAAGTTGGCACTTCCTAACGGTCATTTTCAACCAGGAGATACAGCTGAGTACAATCCCTGTTGTCAGTTGGTTGGAGCATGAGCTAAGAAGAAACGCTATGGAATTTGGGATTGTCAGTTTCCAAA
Organism: Chiloscyllium plagiosum; assembly: GCF_004010195.1. Lineage (NCBI taxonomy): Eukaryota > Metazoa > Chordata > Chondrichthyes > Orectolobiformes > Hemiscylliidae > Chiloscyllium > Chiloscyllium plagiosum. The sequence continues at coordinate 49,468,712 of NC_057727.1, forward strand.
GGAGGCATATTGTTCAATTGTTAAAGAAACAGATCACTGTATATTAATTGAATGGACTAACTTTAACTGTGTGAGTAAAATAAGAGGACATGGGTTGAAGTTATGAAAAGGTATTTTTAGAACCACTTTCAGGAAGATGTACATCACTCAAGTTATTAACATTTGGAATGGTCTTCCCAATAGAGGAGTGGAGCCAGAAATCCTGGAATCATTTAAGAACTACTCAGATATGCATGGTGATGGGGATTGGGAATGTTGAGTGTTTCTGGATACATGAATTAAGATTAGCTAAATGACATTCCTCATTCTTAAGTATTCTGTGATCCTGGGACCACGAGTGGGTGATTGACGGAATTATTCTATCCGTATATTCAAAATTTGACCTTGGCTTCTGAACAAGACTCTGACAAATAATTTAAGTTCTTTTTCAAGAAATCATTTGTTTTTTTATTCCAGCAGGATGCGGGGAACAAAATATGACACAACAGTTATGAATCTTTTGATATAAACACTATCATGTTACATTTAATTTTGAACATTATTCATAATAAAACTATATCACTGTTATTAAAATTGAGAGAAAGGATAAATATTTGGACATTTTCCACATATAAAGCAGAACTTTGCAGCAAGTTTGCGTGCCTCTTTCCAGAATATTCTTGCTCAAGTGATGTGCAAGGAACAACCCCAATGCAAAACAGAAATACAGGATCCACAGTACAAATCAAAAATGACACTCCAAATATTTCTAATCTCTTGAATTTACCTTTTCAAATAAAACTTGGTATAATTGAGTCACAGTGCAATAACAAAAGTCGTAGCCTAAATTGAAGCAGTGTAATGCTGCAGCTTGTTTTACCTTATGGTGTGCAGTGTGATGAATCAGACTAGAATATTACCATGTTCAATACTTGTACTTGAATTTTAGTGGTTAATAGTTTTGTAGCAAGCGAGAATTGAAATAATGCAGCATTTTAGCTTTCTGCAGAACAGCCCCACAGTGATGTGAGACATGAATGAATACTAACTCTAATTGACAGACGCATGGTAAAATTCTCCAGAGGGAACAGTCCCTGTAGAAAGCTGACAAGAGAGAGGAGGGGATTATGTGTCTGGTGTTGGCTGGAGGTGGCAAAAATAGCTATTCATAATCATTTGGAGGAGAATGTTGATGAGATGGAAAGGGAGTACTGGGACATCCTAGTAACATTGTGGTAGGGATTAGAATGTGTGTGTGGGCCACAAGGGCAATTCTTTTGGGATACCCTGGTCCACTCCTCCTCGACCCCCGACACCACTCCACACCTCCATGGTACCTTCCAGACCACAGAACACACCAGATGGCCTCCTTCTTTCGAGATCGTAATTTCCCTTCCTACGTGGTTGAAGATGCGCTCCAACGCATCTCGTCCACATCCCGCACCTCCGCCCTCAAACCCCACCCCTCCAACCGTAACAAGGATAGAACCCCCGGTCCTCACTTTCCACCCTACCAACCTTTACATAAACCGCATCATCCACTGACATTTCCGCCAACTCCAAACGGACCCACCATCAAAGATATATTTCCCTCCCCATCCCTTTCCACTTTCTACAAAGACCGTTCCCTCCGTGACTACCTGGTCAGGTCCACGCCCCCCTACAACCCACCCTCCCATCCTGGCACCTTCCCCTGCCACTGCATTAATTGCAAAATCTGCACCCACACCTCCTCCCTCACCTCCATCCAAGGCCCTAAAGGAGCCTTCCACATCCATCAAAGTTTCACCTGCACATCCACCAATCTCGTTATTTGTATCCATTGCTCCCGATGAGGTCTTCTGTACATTGGAGAGACTGGATGCCTCCTCGCAGAGTACTTTAGGGAACATCTCCGGGACACCCGTACCAATCAACCACACTGCCCCGTGGCCCAACATTTCAACTCCCCCTCCCACTCAGCCGAGGACATGCAGGTCCGGGGCCTCCTCCACCGCCGCTCCCTCACCACCCAATGCCTGGAGGGAGAACGCCTCATCTTCCGCCTCGGAACACTTCAACCCCATATCATCAATGTGGACTTCACCAGTTTCCTCATTTCCCCTTCCCCCACCTCACCCCAGTTCCAACCTTCCAGCTCAGCACTTACCCCATGACCTGTCCTACCTTCCAATCTCCCTTCCCACCTACCCGCTCCACCCTCCTCTCTGACCTATCACCTCTATCCCCACCCCCATTCACCTATTGTACTTTGTAACCTTCTGCACAGCCCCACCCCAACAACTCCCCCTCCCCCCACACACACACCCACATTTATGTTTCCACCCTAGAGGCACCTTGCCTCTATTCCTGATGAAGTGCTTTTGCACGAAACGTCAATTTTCCTGCTCCTCGGATGCTGCCTGATTGGCTGTGCTTTTCCAGCACCATGTTCATCTCTAAACTCTGGTTTCCAGCATCTGCAGTCCTCACTTTTGCCTTCCAGGAATAGCAGAAGGTGCAACACTTGCCTGATTATCTCTTCCCTCCTCACTATCCAAGATTCTAGACACACCTATCAGGTGAAGCAAATGTTCACCTACACTTCACTCAATCTAGTCTGCTGTATTCACTGCTCACAATGTGGTCTCCTTTAGATTGGCAAGACCACTTTGCAGAACACTTATGTTCTGTCTGCAAAAATGACCCTGAACTTTCATTTGCCTGCTACTTCTACACACCACTATGTTCCCAGGCCATAATCCCTATCCCAGGCCTTCCAGTACAAGGCTCAGTGCAATTTGGAAGAACAACATCTCATTTTCTGCTTGGGGACTCTGCAGTCTTCAGGGCTCAAGAGAGTTCAATAATGTGAGCACCTTAACGATTTCTTCCATGTTCTATTCCACCTTGGTCCTGTCATAACAGGGGCTGCTTTCATCATAGCCACCTCATTTTCACTTAATGATCCCTATTGTTGGTGTGCTTGTCCCCTGGCTCATCATTATCTAACCGTTTATGTGCCAACTGCTGTTCTCTCTCTCTGGGCTCCATCTCCACCTACGGCATACCCATTTCTCACCACCTCCCTTCACCTATCTCCATCATATATACCACCTTTTCCCAGCTATCAGTTTTTAAGAAGGGTCACGAGAGCTTAAACATCAATTCTACTTTCTCCCCACAGATGCTACCAGACCTGTTCAGTTACTCCAGTTGTTTCAGATTTCCAGCATGTGCAGTGCTTTACTTTATCTCATTAATTTATTGAATTTGGTTACTCAATTTGCCATAATATTTAAACTTGAGTTCTGAATGTTGTTCGTATTGAAGGTGGATTCAGCGTAGCAGCTTCTAGTCGGGAGTGTGCTAAATTTTTCCAAAAATGCCCAGACGGCAATCTGTTGAGTTAAGTCTCAAAATTATGCAGTATACCTTTATGATACAAGCTCATTATATCATTACTGTATCATACCACATGATACAAAGGTGTATAGCACCCAGAATCCATCTTAAATGGGGCAACGTGAAGCATGGCACACAGACTGAAACATGATGTTTATAATGAACAATTTAATATTTGACATGATATGGAGGTCTCTTTAACAGTATGGAGCTGGAAAACACATATACTGAATCTTTCAGAACCACATTACGCATGGCTACCTGTTATATTATGGGAGGAAAGATACATTTTAACCACATCAGTCATAGCCCATACCATATTGAGACCTCAGAATTGTGCGAGATTTTCAGAAGGTATGAACAGTAGAGGGCAGGGTGAGGTAATCAGTGGTGGCAGTACTACATTAGCCTGTCAAGTCAAATTCCACAAAGAAGTAAATAACCTGAGTGATCCGAACAAAACTTTGGAATAATAAAAAGCACTAGGCTTTCCCTTTAGTCAGTGGGTGAGAACAGCTGACATTTTCGTCCCTGCATTGTTACACTTTCCATCTCAATTGGCTGGATTTTTCTGGAAAGAAGCAGTAAATACTTTCTTTCATCCTTTAGTTAAAATATTTTTTCACCATCAATTCCTTAAGCTTCAAGCTGATAACAGTGTGGCAAGGGCAACAGGTCGTCTGCAACAGTGGCTTTCAATAGGACAAAAATATATCTCCTGAGCCAATGAGATTTAGGCATTGAAAAGGAAACAAAAGAATGACAGAGGATGGTTACCTAAAAAGGTGACTGACAGCGGGCATATAAAGAATAGTAAGTGAGGGGATAAATATAGGTTAGATTAAGAGAAACCATAAGAGAAAAGAATACTTTTAAAAGTTGGCCGTTCAAAATATCTAAGAGGCCTGCAACTGAGTACAGGAAATTCTTCTCATTCTAAGCCAGGGAGATTGATTAACTTTGCACAAACAATGATCACATTGTTCAATAAGGGGCTTCCATTTATTCTCACAAGACATACTATTTTAATGTTAAGTTTAAAAGACAATTAATGTGCAATTTTTGAGTGTTTTGAAAATAGCATATCACCATGATAAGATGTTGGTTGTTTGAAGCAAATGGCAGAGTACTGTAAATTGACCAGTGATTTCTCCAGATTTGCAATTCATTATGTTTAGCTTCTTTTGCAGTACGTGTTGGCTGATTTATATGATAATTACAGCATGCATCATTAATTAGTTTATCGATGCGCCATGCAATGAAAGGTATCTTTGATACTCAATAGTTGGACAAAAGAATCATAATTGCTCTTAACCAGAGCATTAGGAGTTCCATTTTACAGACTTTAATCAGACTCGAGAGTTTCAGAGATTCAGACAAGAATTAAACCACTGCATGACCCTGTCAGATTAAGCAAGCTCTTTCAGTCTATTAAATAAATGATGTGACTCAGTCGGTAAAAGTCCTTCTTAAACTCGAAGGATAGAGAACTATTTACCTTTCCATTGTTAATATTACTGCAAATCATTCTGATTAAGTAAAAGAGAGCTGTGGGGAAAGGGCATGGAGGGCAGAATGCTCAAAATGGTATCAAGTAATTCATAGATTATTGATGGTCGGAGCTTCTGGGCATTGCTATCATATTTGGTATATTTTTAGTTATTTTCAAAAATACCAAAATTCCTTTCATTAAGTAGATTTTAAAAACACTGTTTGAAGTGAAAATTATGAATTTTAAAATTGGTAGAATTGTCACGTTCCAAAATGTTTAGTTGGTTCTACACTTACTAAATGAAGTGTCAGGTAGTAAAGAGATTATATGGCAACCACACTAAAGAGTGGAACAATTTGCTTCTATTCATAAAAATACCTGACATGATATAATCAACTTTTTACTCATTAACCTGCTGCATCAAGTGTAGCATCATTTGAATTGATTATCCTACTTGCACGAAGACAGGGTTGCCTTTAATCAAAAAAATTTAATAAATTAATTTAATCTGCAATGTTCTTCTTTTGAATTCATTCTGCTGAACATTTGTATGTTCGGTATATTATGAAAGCAGGAATTCATAATCTGCTGCATTAACAACATATTGATTTTCTCAAAGAAGGATAAAAAGAAATTTTGAAGTGGAGAGTGCCCTTCCCCACTCTTACTTTCAAGCTGCAGCTTTTTTCCATGTCAGAGAGTTTTTGATAGACGCATCTATGCTCCTTAAGCAGGTGGTGAGTGTGTGTCCTCTGTCCAATCATTGGCCAATTTAGACAAAATCACTGTTCTGTGGCTGATTCTGATTTTGAGGCCAGCACTTGGCCTTAATTTTGGGGTCCTCATCCAATTTAGGCCTTAAAGTGAAAAAAAAAACCTTCTTTCTGACACTGACATGAAGTACATTGTCACCTGAAAGAAATGCAGTGTAAAAATGTTGACATGCTGATGGGCTCAGTGAGTGGAGGTTCATCCTGATTGGACACTCAGTTGCCCAAAGAAGCGCCTCGCCCCAAAAGCAGGGGCCAAGCCTTGGAGAAGAGGTAGAGGCAACACTAACCTCAGGGAACAACTTCTTCCACCCCTCCCCACCGCCTCTCCTCACAAACAGTATTTGCCTCACTAGCCCTGGCAAACCACAATCCAGACCTAAACTTCCAGTATGTCTCAGGGAGGCTGCGAGGCTGGTGCTGGCTCTATCCCAGGCTCAGCAGCAGCCAACACTCCCAGTGAAACAGTTAGAGTTCACAAACTGTCAGTCCTATGGCTGGCCAGTCACTCTTGGATTGGGAGATTGATGCCTCAAAGGGGCAGAATACATGACTTCAGGAAACCATTTGCCTTAAAACATAAAAAAAGCAGAAGATATTCTTGCCACTGTCTTCTGGACTAGCCATTGCCTTTGCATGAAACCCTGGCGGATGAATTACTCATAAGTAGTTATGGAAAATATTTTCAAAGGATGGCTTAGTACCAAATTCTTTGTCTAAGTGACTGCAGCGTATGATTGTAAGAACAGTACTGCGCCATTTATGTAAAACATACTGCTTAAATATAACTGTGTCCAATCAACATTGATTGCCCTGAAACAAGTCAGCACAAGTTCTTTACTTTTCAATTTTCATTCGCCAAAATAAGTAGTCCAACCACATCCTCACCCATACATTTGGTATCTCACCCTAGCAATAACCAATCACTTCCAAATCAATTAGTCCCTCAGACAGGAACCCCACCCTCAATCTCTCATTTTGTTTTTATAATGGAAAGTAATGGGGGTGGTGAACAAAAGATTTGAGTCAAGCCATTTAGGAATACAATCGACAAGTACTTTTTTGACATAAAAACATTGTGAAAATCTCCATTCTTTTCCTCCAACAATCTCAAGATTCTAGGTTGACTGAAATGTTCGAAACAATCATGAAATTTTGTTACACAAAGGTATTAAGCATCACAGAGCAAAAGAATTAATGGATGTGTGTGAGAGAGAGAGAGATTGTAATCTAACTGAACAACAGGACAAATTCAAGGAGCTGAATATTCTGTTTCTCTTTCATGTTCATTTGAGTGGACTGAGTAGTTAAAATACAATCCCTTAATTATTTAAAAGAAAACACATTGTGGGTTTTTTTTACGCATGGACGAACAAAACATTGGCAGATAGACTTTCTTCTTTCAACTTGTCTTGGTATCTTGTAAAATAAGATCTGTTTTAAAGATTTGGAGCTGAAATGATGAACATGGACTTGAAGTCGAGCGTAAGGAAAAGCAAAACTGTCACAAATAATTTAAATAAATTGGATGAATAAACTGCAGTTCAGTCACTAAAGAACTTAGCAGTGATGAGAAGAGAAAATGTATATCCAACTTGCCAAGTGGAAGATTAAAAGTGAAGTGTTTTTTTGCAAACAAGTCATAAAAAAAGCAGAGGTGTGAAAATGTCGAAGTTTGATGGTGCAGAAACCAAATACGGTGGACAATGTTTTGTCACATATTCCTTTGAAGATGAGAACAGTTTCCGAGAATTTTTCGGAAGCTAAAATTGAAATCTTCATTCAGTTATGTTACTATTTGTAGGACTTGGGAAAATATTGAAGATTAGAAGGACCTTGATATCGATTAGATTAGATTACTTACAGTGTGGAAACAGGCCCTTCGGCCCAACAAGTCCACACTGACCCTCCGAAGAGCAACCCACCCAGACCCATTCCTCAACACTTACCCCTTCACCCAACACTACAGGCAATTTAGCATGGCAAATTCACCTAACATGCACATTTTTGGACTGTGGGAGGAAACCCACGCAGAGATGGGGAGAAACGTGCAAACTCCACACAGACAGTTGCCTGAGACGGGAATTGAACCCGGGTCTCTGGTGCTGTGAGGCAGCAGTGCTAACCACCGTGCCACCCATGTATAAACATCCACTGATTCCCGATGGGAATTGGCAGTTAGTTAAGCTGTTTAAAGACATATGGGTGAATGATAGAATCCCTACAGTGTGGAAACAGGCCTTTCAGCCCAACAAGTCGACATTGACCTTCCAAAGAGTCCATGGTCCATTCCCCTTAACCTGTATTTCCCCCTGACTAATGCACCTAACCTACATATCTCTGAACACTATGGGCAGTTTAGCATAGCCAATTTACCTCACCAATAGTGGAGGGGTGAATAATTAGGGTGGGAGAGGCATAATTATAAGAGGTAAAAGTCTGGAGGGAGGTTGAGGAGAAATGTTTTGACCCAGATGGTGGTGGGAGTCTGGAATTCACTGCCTATAATGAGAGTGGATTCAGAAATTCTCAACATATTTAAATAGTATTTAGATATTTGCTTGTGCTACCTTGGTCTCCATGGCTATGAGCCAAGGGGTCGACATGGGATGAATATACTCAGAGCTTAAAAATGTGTTGCTAGAAAAGCGCAGCAGGTCAGGCAGCATCAAAGGAACAGGAGAATCGATGTTTCAGAGTTGGGGGAGGGGAAATGAGAAAGCTGGAGAAATCTGCATTCATCCCTTGTGATTGGAGGGTTCCTAAGGGAAGATGAGGCGCTCTTCCTCCAGGCGTCATGTTGGCATGGTCTGGCGATGGAGAAGGGCAAGGACCTGTATGGCCTTGGCGGAATGGGAGGGGGAGTTAAAATGTTCAGCCGCGGGGCGGTTGGGTTGGTTAGTGTGGGTGTCCCAGAGGTGTTCTCTGAAACATTCCGCAAGTAGGCGGCCTGTCTCCCCAATGTATGGGAGGCCACATTGGGTGCAGCGGATGCAGTAAATGATGTGTGTGGAGGTGCAGGTGAATTTGTGACGGATATGGAAGGATGTGAGGTTTGCCAGGAATTGACTGGCCATTGGTGTCCATGGCCTGGGAAGCCATGTTTTAGTTCTGGGGACACAGCAGCATGTCACAAGACAAGCAGCAATGCCATTTGGCTTTCTCCTGGCCTCAGTTCTTGGTCCCAGTGTCTTCTCATGGTGGAAAAGCCACAGTGGCTCCACTTTTCACATTTTATTGGCAACTGACATGCAGATATCAAAAGAAACTGCTGATTTTGGATGGGTGACTTCATTGCCTGCTCAGAGAAGCAGGTTTACCTTTAAAGTGAGGGACTGCCTTGCAGCTTTACAGTATCCTGGGTCACTTTGACTGAATGGCCATCTGGTTCCTGTCAAGCAGGTAAAATCAAAATCATCCCCTTATCTTTCAGCCCAAATGTTTCACTACGTCACTTGACAGAGTGGAATATATATCAAATTGCACAACAATAAAATGGTTCCAGAACAAGGAGAAATGAGGGCTGTCCTTGCAGTGTCATCTCCCTGCAAGAAAAACTCAACTCAAGCCATTCTGTTGCCTTTCTCCCCATAGCCTTTGCATTTTCACTCTTCTGAAATTCTTAATTGACTGCCTCCACCTCATTCTCAGGCAGGACTTTTTATATTCAAAAGATGCAATGGTGGAAGGGTGTCTCTCACATGTACCATTTACTTTAAATCTGTGTCTTCTTTTTCTGCTTGGGGAAACAATTTCTCCCAATCTACTCCGTTCAGACCCCTAACAATGTTGAACACTGATTTTGAAATCCGCTCCAAGTCTTTTATTCTCCAAGGAGGGCAGCTCTAGCTTCTTCATCCTATCCATATAACTAAAATTTCTTATCACTGGATCTCATCTTGTCGATCTTTCCAGCACCAATTCTGATACATTCACATCCTTCTTAAAGTGTTATCCTGACATCTGGAGACAATTCTGCGTTTGAGTCATAAACTTGGAGTGAAAGTTGGAGTACTCTGGCTGAAAACTTTTAAATGATTATAAATATGTCTAATTACAGAAAACCAGATAATTGATGTGAATTCTTAATGTGTGTAATTTCTTATTATTCACATTGGCTGAGAAATCATCATTGTTTTGGGACATTATATGGAAAATCACAATACTTGGATAACAAATTGCATGCAGTCATGAAATTTTCAGTGTCTGGTGCAACTTATGCAAATACTTGTCCTACTTAATATAGAAAGATCAAAGGATGAACACAAAGATATTCATGCAGTCAGTTTGACATTGCTAGGAGTAAAACACTGGAAACCAGCACTGAGGGAATAATTCAGAATGAACTACAAGCACTTGCATTTCTACACAGCCTTTAAAGTGGAAAAAAATCCCAAGGAGTATCTGAGTCATATGGAAAATAATGAAATTGAAAATAATAAAGTTGAACGAGTATTTTTATAAAAGGAATACAATGTCAAAGAAATCTTATGGATTTTCTTTTTTGGATGACTGAATTAACAAATAAAAGAATTGTTATTTCCATTTTTCTAGACTTTCAACAAACTTTCTCAATAAAATTTGTCACCAGAGACATAAAATGTGAAGGTACTGGGAACAAGGGTGAAGTTGCAAATTGGATGGAGAATTTGCCTGGCAACGGAAACAAAAAGTTGATATATTGGATAATAGATTGAGCTGGGTAATGGTGAATTGTCGAGTCGCTAAGGGAACAATGATGGGACCTCTGTTACTCACGATATGCATTAGGAACCTTAACAAGTATATTGCAAATGTCGATATTTGTTCATGACACTGATTTTGACTGGCTATCTGCTGAAAATCATAGATTATTTATATAAATGTATAATGCTCATTTCAACAAAAGATGAGTGTTAACTAAATTAAATAAGTAAATTGATACCTTGTAATACTTCTCATAGGTGATTCAAAACACTTCATATGTAGCTATCCTATGCAGAACAAGTTCATGAGTGCCCATTTCCAGCTTGTGGTTTTACTTTGGGAGTAACATTGATCAGAAAATGACAAGAACAGCATTCTTTAAATCGTATTTTAGCATCTTTACCATCAACCGGAATCAGAACCAAGAACCTCATTTAAAGGTAGAGCTGATAACAGGACCTCTGATAATGTAGCATTTCTACACTATTTCAATCTCTATTATCCACTGAAGCAGGGACTTGAACCTTAAACCTCTGACTCAGGTGACAGATTCTGAACAACAGAAATAAACTTGCATTTGACATCAATACATTAAATATAAAAGGAATAGGTACAACTGCTGATGATTACTTATCACGGAGAGTTCTCTTTATGGGAACAAGCAAGGAACAAACACCTGAATTAGCTAATCTTTGAAACTGTTTTGGTACAATGAAATAAAAAAATTTCTCAATGAGGCAGTGATGTTTAAAAACTCAAGATGAGCAGAGATTTCCTTCAAAGAAGAGTCTTTCTAAGGTAGATGTGTGAGACAACAAATAGCAAAAAAAACTTAAAAATCAAATAAGTGAGCATTGCGAGAAGAAAATTGAATGTAGAAGTACATAATTTACAATATCTAGAACAGACATATGACACATTAAGATATCTGCTTGTTAGGACAAAACACAAAATAAAAACTATGAGGAATAAATTTAAATACAGAGACGACTGTCATTCTGAAAGTTAGAATAGTCCTTTGCATTCTTCTCTGGATAGAAAGACTTCCCACATTACTGATTTTTCAATTCTTCCCTTCCCTTTATCAATGTTAGGGATGCCCATGGCTTTTCCTTCACAAAATGGCTGCCAATGCTTTTCATTCAGCTAGAAATGGCTGAAGAAGATTGTTAGCTGAACCAGTAACTTACACAGTCAGAATTGTGGCCTTCCTACTCATAGAAGCCAGACAACATAATAAAATCAACGAGATAAAAACAATGACTGCAGATGCTGGAAACCAGATTCTGGATCAGTGGTGCTGGAAGAGCACAGCAGTTCAGGAAGCAACCAACGAGCAGCGAAATCGACGTTTCGGGCAAAAGCCCTTCATCAGGAATAAAGGCGGTGAGCCTGAAGCGGCCCACCTCTTCCTCCGCTACATTGATGACTGCATTGGCGCCACCTCATGCTCCCGTGAGGAGGTTGAGCAATTCATCAACTTCACCAACACATTCCACCCTGGCCTTAAATTTACCTGGACCATCTCTGACACCTCCCTCCCCTTCCTGGACCTCTCCATCTCCATTAGTGACGACCGACTTGACACTGACATGTTTTACAAACCCACCGACTCCCACAGCTACCTGGATTACACCTCTTCCCACCCTACCTCCTGCAAAAATGCCATCCCGTATTCCCAATTCCTCTGCC
>NC_057727.1:49480847-49523945 GCF_004010195.1 Chiloscyllium plagiosum
ACAGCCGCAACTTGACCTCCCAACTCCTGTACTCAATACTCTGACCAATAAAAGAAAACATACCAAACGCCTTCTTCACTATCTACCCAAGACTCCACTTTCAAGGAGCTATGAACCTGCACTCCAAGGTCTCTTTGTTCAGCAACACTCCCTAGGATCTTACCATTAAGTGTATAAGTCCTGCTAAGATTTGCTTTCCCAAAATGCAGCACCTCGCATTTATCTGAATTAAACTCCATCTGCCAAATCTCAGCCCATTGGTCCAGCCCCTCTTCGCTGTCCACTACACCTCCAATTTCGGTGTCATCTGCAAACTTACTAACTGTACCTCTTATGCTCACATCCAAAACATTTATGTAAATGATGAAAAGTAGTGGACCCAGCACCGAACATTGTGGCAATCCACTGGTCACAGCCTCCAGTCTGAAAAACCCTCCACCACCACTATCTGTTTTCTACCTTCGAGCTAGTTCTGTGTCCAAATAGTTCTCCCTGTATTCCATGAAACCTAACCTTGCTAACCAATTTCCCATGGGGATCCTTGTTGAACGCCTTACTGAAGTTCATATATATCCTCCCCTACTCACCCATTGTACTCTATGCTACTTTCTCCCCACCCCCACCCTCCGCTAGCTTATCTCTCCATGCTTCAAGCTCACTGCCTTTATTCCTGATGAAGGGCTTTTGCCCGAAATGTCAATTTCGCTGTTCCTTGGATGCTGCCTGAACTGCTGTGCTCTTCCAGCACCACTGATCCAGAACATAATAAAATGTCTGCTGGAAATCACACAATAGGGTCTTATTAAGAAGAAGCAAAAATATTGCTAACAATGAGAGTTTTGATAAGGGAAGCACTGATAAAAGTCGTTTTTGCAAGCTAATTTGAAGTTTTCTAATTAATGTGGAATAGAAGAGGAAAAAATTGACTCACATTAGTTAAGAGCCTTTAGATGTTAGTAATCACATACGCATACACATATACCATTTATAATAGTTTAAGGTAATCAACTTCAAGGGATTTAATTGCATTCCAAAACAGTCAGCTTTAGACGTAGAGATTGTCTTGATAAGGAACATGCTTGAACAACCTTGATAGAGACTTTGTTTACTAACTAATTCAAAGTTTGCTTTTTAAGAAATATTAGAAGAGAAAGCCTGATCCCATAATAACGAAGACTCTTCAGGTAATTGTCACGATATATGATACACTCCTATGTAGGTATACTGACATTCTAAATGCAAACTAATATTAAGGGATTTAACTGGATTCCTATGGACAGACAGCTTTAGACAGTAGGGAGGAGCTCCCATCATGCTATCTGGGAGCATTGAGTCACTAATGCAGCAGACAGTAGGATTGAAATGTGACCAAATAAGATACTCTGTGAAAAACTAAAGATAAGTAATAAGGATGTCTGAGATCATGGAAAGACCAGAGTTGTCCATCATTAACCAAGCAGTCACATGATTACCCTGACTATATATTTATGTAATCAATTAATAATTGCAATCGTCAAAGGTGGACTGAAAACGACTGTATAACAGTTTATATCTTTGCTTTGTTCATTCCTACAAATTGCTTCCCAACTGTGTAACATCAATAAATGCTTTGATACTAGAAATGTTGTCAAGGTATCAAGTGATTTATTTGGTTATTCCACTCCAACACTGCTATACCAAATAGATTAAATCAATAATTTGACCACTATAACTCAATACAGAAATATCCTTGGAAACAAGTGTAATCCTCTATGTCCTTTATTTTTGGAGATGGTATGATTCCTTTCCTATTGCCATTTTTCATACAACAGGTTATCGGTTTTATAATGCTCAGCTTCTCTTCAAAACAAGTTCCTCAGAAAACAAGGACAATCCATTGGGCAACCCGATAATTTTATATGATCCTATAATCTCTCATTATCATCATTTGAAAGACTGAAAACATATCCTACAAATTATATTCTGACAAAAAAGTTAGGAAATTTCCTCAATTTTTTAATATCTTCAACCAAATCAAATCAGTATTTGCAGAGGTTAAATGAGATGATAGCAAAACATTTGAATACATATGACAGAGGAAGGGCATGCCAAGTAGACATTGTAAGGAGGATAAATGTAATAATAATTGATAAGATATGGAAGCTTCGTGTTTTTGTAGTGTATTTGATTGTTCAATGGCATTTTGATACAGCTGTTAAATATGTAGATATCTTTTCAATCAACCTGTTCAGATACATTATGACACATCACTGCAGCAGTGACACTTCGACCACACTATAAAGATATTGTGCTGCAGGAAATAGTAAAAAACAAAATCATAAAGGACTGGGAGGAATTGCTACTTTAAAGCTTTTTTATAAATGCTATGTCATTGAGTAGAAAAAAATGAGAAATCTGCAGTTGCTTGTTGGAAAGGGAGGCTATGATGAAACATTACATAGTCCTCTTTAATTATGACACACAAGTTGGATTAATGTACATGAATACTGATTACATTTCCAGTGCTGGAAAAGAAAAATTGGGCAAGTGCCTGACCTTTTCTGTGAAATAAACTTGATAACTAATAAAATTAAATCACTCTAGTCCAGGGGCAATTAAGATGGAAATAAGGACAAGACATAATAGGAAGGAAACTATAATAATGTGCTATGAACATAGTTTTAATAGGTTTGAATCAAGAACTTTGCAGTCAAATAAGCAAAATATGCACAGTAACAAAAAATAATTGGCAACTTAAGTTTAACGATTAAAGTTGAAAAACATTTAAAAATGCATTGGAAGTGAAAGCTTCTCTCTGGTTCCAGTATTGATTTGAATCATGAACAATGACTTAAACAACCATTATGAGCAAAGGTATCATTAGATTCGATGTCAGAAAAAAAAATCATTTTCATCTATCCAGAAGAAACAATTTGGAATGGAATTCAGAATCTAATTAAGACATTATTTTCTCACACCAGGCTATTTTAATGCTTTAAGTGTTTTCTAAGGAACTGCAGATACCCAGCGGATTCAGATAGAAAATTGTAACTGTGTAAAATAGAATATATAAACAAAATAGATTGATTGCTGAGATAAAACCGAAAATTTTATTCTTGACTAAAAGGATCCTTTGCCCCCACTCCACATGAACTTGAAATATGATGTCAGGTGGAAATATTCCTTATTATCTAATTTACCTTGGATTAGGTCACCTCTTATACACCTCCTATGCAGCTTCAAATTATGAAATATTACCAGTTTTTTCTTAAAATGCATTCCATGACAGATCAATGTTGAGGTTTTCATCAGTTCCTTTTCCAGATTTTGCTTCTGAGCAACCGGTACTGGAGATAGCAGTCAAGGTGCATTATGAACAGGGTGCTGTACAACTTCCAATGTTTTGTATTTTTCTGTTATGGTCATGTATATTAATTTTGTTTATTGCTGATCTGCATCCTTGGCTATTTCAACATAATTCACCACAATGTTTATTCCAGCATGCAATGATTCAAATTTGTCTACACTAAATTTCATCTGCCATTATCTGCCCTGTTCACTTTATTCAAACTCGTTCTGCAGTTTTTGGGTTGGCATTTCCATTTGTTTTGAGTTATACAATACAATTTATTGACAAATTGAAAAAAAAATGAGCCCAATGGGACCCCACACAGTATTTCCTCCCACCACAACCTAACACCACATACACTATCAATGTCAACCATGGTTCAGTTTGTAGCACACTCGCCTCTGAGTCAGATGTCAGTCAATTCCCACTCCAGAGATATGACTACATAATCCACATAGACCATTCAGTTCTGTAATAAAGAAATGTTGAACTGCTGGAAGAATTATCTTTCAAATGAGGCATTATGCTAAACAGTATGTGTCCCCAACTAGGTAGATACAAAATATCGCACTGAACAATTTTGAAGGGGCAGGGAGTTTCTTAATGTTCTGGCCAAAATGTCTCTCAAGTAAGACTTCAAACAGATCATCTACCCATTTTTTGATTGCTTTCCCTGCACAACAACTGTGGCTACAGATCAGAAAAGCTTGATTAGCACTCAAACACTGAGTAAAATCCTGAGATTGTGAAAGATGCTGTATAAATGCAACAATTTTTTTTATTCTTTCACTCCACTGTGAGATGGATCTTATAACTAGTACCAGATATTGGATAGCCTTTATGCAGCTTTGTTACTGAAATAACTGTACAGAGGGCAGTACCAAGTCATCTTTTATTTACTTGCGACCAGCCAGCTCAGAGCTGAAAATGTGTCGCTGGAAAAGCGCAGCAGGTCAGGCAGCACTCAAGGAGCAGGAGAATCGACCTGCTGCGCTTTTCCAGCAACACATTTTCAGCTCTGATCTCCAGCATCTGCAGTCCTCATTTTCTACCAGCCAGCTCAGAGTCAGTCCCCTGAACTGAGGGGATTCTAAATCCCCTGTTTATATTGGTCAGCGAGGACTTCCTGATTAGCCCAGGTTCACAACCCCAATCAAAGATCTCATAGTCAACGAGATCTATCTGATTCCAATCACTTCTGCTACCATGCTTATACTTGAGACCTCACCATTGCTTTGGATAATTAAAGTCATCACCTTCCACCCACGCCACAATATCTGCTGAATAATCATCTAATTTTCACAATTTTCAACAGGGTTATGTGGGAATTGGTTAGCTCAAACGGCTGTCTTACAATGCAGAATAATGCCAATAGTGTGGATTCAATTCCCACACTGACTGAAGTTACCATGAAGGCCCCATTTTTTCAACCCCAACTCTCGACTGAGGCGTGGTGACCCTCAGGTTAAACTTATTCACCAATTGTATCTCTGAGGAGAGAGTAACCCTCTGGTGCTCTTGGACTATGGTGACTTTGATTACTTAAAACATTTAATTCCAAGTTTCAAAAGTTACTTTCTCAAAACCTTGATTTTTTTTTAAATTCAAAAGATAAACAGCAAAAGACAAATTGCTTTTTGCCTTAAGATCACTTCCCACCATCTTCGGAAGTCAACAGTGGAGAAGATTTTTAACTAAACTAAAGTACAGCTTGAAGGCAAAAAGAGAGCTTGATAGTGCAAACCATCATTAAAACATATTCAGCCGCTTTTACTTCGGGAATTTCAATAAAGCTCTTTTTAACTTCAATAAACAAAGAGAATTTGACCAAAGAGTGAGCATGAAAAAGATGAACGTCATCAACTGCTGCTATTCCAATTAATTTGTTTCCATCCAAAGAGTCAAGTACAGTTAACTCGAGCTGAAAATTATCAAAAGCAATGCATTCCATTTTCTTACACCTCAAAGAGTATTACTGCTGAAATACTCCAATATCTCAAACACTCTATTTGAATTTATAAGATACTTACAACACATCTGAGGGTGCATGTAGATAGGATGTTTTCCTGGATCATGAGCACAGAATTAAGAGACACAGTCGCAGAATAAGTGTGAGGCCATTTAAGACTGAAGAGCTATGGAAACTCGATCATGGAGCAGTTTCAAGACAGAAATCAGCACATTTCTGGACATCAATAACACCAAGGGACATGGAAATAGTTTGGTAAAATGATGCTGGGGTTGATGTTTGGTGAAAGTCTAATCCTGAATGGGCTTTCAGGCTGAATACTGACTCTAGTTCCTATGTTAGTTTGGTAAGGGTAGAAAACAATACTGAGACAGATAGCAGGCAAAAGATGAGGATAAAAGCTGAGATAAATTTCATCTTCTAAGAAACCTATAAACTCATCAAATATCTCCAAATTGTGAATGATTTTGAATTGGTGAAAATATTAAAACAGGATGACTCAGAAGCAGGGGTGTTTCTGACGCTGGAGTGAAGTCATTCTCTTTAGCCCAAATCAGAAACATATACAAACAATGGGATGCAACTCGTTGTTTTGTTTCGATTCTGTGAAGTGGGAACGGATCCTGTGTGATTTGTTATGAAAGGATTTTGGTAAAGAGCAAAGAAGTTGCAAGCAGCAACTAAACACAACTTCAAAACCAACACTTAGTTGGATATGAAATAAATAAGAACATTTTATCCTGTCAAAAGCTTTCTCCATTTCAAACGAAGCCGCTGACATTGGCAATACAATATGTCTAAGCTCAAGAGTAAAACCCAAGGCTCCCGATTATGGAAGGACAATATAATTGCAGGTTTTTCAAAAGTGGAACTGAATTCTATCTAAGCAATCTGAAAATAAGTGTTCAGTCAAAACAAGTGTATTGTTTGAACTGTCGCATCTCATTTCTTCTCTGCTAAACCTTATGTGGAGTTAGTTACACATTAGTGTTATGGTTGATTTTATACTTAATAATGTCTTCTGGTCTGAGAAACCAAGAAATCAGATTCCATTGGTTGCAGTGCCACTGACTATTGCAATTTAAATAGAGTTTGAAAAAAATCTAAAAAATATTATATTAATCCTGGGAATATTAAAATGGAAGAGTACAACTGACTGATTAAAAAAAAAGATTTTGTAAAACAAAAAAAACCTAACATGTTTCGTAATTTATTTTCTAAATTAATGCATTTCAATATCTCAGTAATCCTTCAGCAATTTATGGGAGAGAAATCATTCAAACCTCAGATTCCATTAAAAAAAACCAGGTCCCATTCAATCCATTCACACAAGAATTACGGGTTGATTTAGTTTAATTCTGCCCAGAAAGTTCAAACTCAACTGATGTATAATGAACACCTATATAATTACTAGCTTAAATTGTTCCCATTTAAAACAAGTTTTTCATTGGATGTGAACATTGCTGGCAACAGGGCTATTTGGTTTTCATCCCTCACAGTACCTGAGATGTTAGTGATATACCATCTTCTTGAGAAGCTGTAATTCATCAGGTGTAGATATCCCACTATACTAACAGGAACGGTGTTCCAGGCTATTGACCCTGCAAAAATGATGAATAGTGGTATAGTCCCAAGTCAGGATGGTGTCCCTACGCACCTACTGCCCTTGTTGCCACTTCTAGTTGGGAGAAAATAAAGGTATGGAAGCTGCTGTTAAGAGCTTTAGTGAGTTTCTGCAATGCATATTCTGTATAACACTATTATTGATGTCATGGAAGGACAGATATTTGAGTTGGTGACAAACTTTGGTGCTTTATCTTAGACAGCGCTGAACCTTACAAGTTCACTATATAGATAGTTATAGTGTATTCCATTGCACTGCTGACTTGTGCTTTTTAAATGGCGGACAGATTTTAGGGAGTTAGGGATTGAATTACCCACCACTGAATTTCAATTCTCTGACCTACAACAGTAAATAAAATGGGAACACTTCAGTTGAATTGTTCTTTGTCAAAATAACATGTGAACAGTCAGAATGTTTGTCAAATTAGTCAAAGGCAGAATCCTCAGACTCTAAGATAGAGTGGTCAGAGTGTTGGTGGAGAAAAGTTGAGGATCCAGAAGCTTGGGTAAATTAAAGTAATGAAAAGGGCTATGAATATCACCTCCAACATCCCATACATGACCAGGTAATGCAAGGAGCTTAATACACTCTCTACATGAGGCAAGGAGAGAAGAACTATTATGAAGCCCAATGCATTATACCAATGATAATTTTTAAATTGCAACCATCACACTTTCATACAGTCCTTTCATGATAAATTGTGAGGCATTGTGGTGTCCTATACACCTCACTTGTTTCACATACTCATCATTGTTCTTGATATGCTGTTTGGGTTAGCTATGCCATAGCCACAAAGTTATTTTCACACTTTGTCTTTAAGAAGAAAACAGAGATAGCTCCTGAGAGAGCTACAATATGCCAACCAACCTTCCATCTGCTGCAACCTTCAATTATAAACTCAGTGATGGATTTCCTTTTGTCTTTTTTCATCCTATTATGAACCTTCAGCAAACCATATGATGAAACCATTCTGTCATTCATTCTCCTGAACAGTCAATATATTCAACATCTCTTCTGTGCCTTCAAAATTCCTACCACTCAAAATACATTACGGCTCACTCTGTTACTGCCAGTTAAACATTAGAGAACAAGATGAAATTATGTGAACTCGTAAACAATGCATCCATGCTTTGAGTGAGGCATGTATGAATAATGGCTAATAATAATGTCACCAGTGACAACCTAAAATTATCCTATAGCACAGACTGGTTCGGGAGATTGAGGTCTTTTGAAGTACTGGCAGTGAAGATGTCAAAGGTATGCTGGAGCACAGATTTCAATTTGTAGGTTGCCTTAATTACTATTCTGCAAAAAGAAATGGATTTTTGCTCCTCTATCTATACATTCCGGTTTAGAGAGGCAATAGTTGTGTGATGAGCATGACAAATCGCACTGCCCAAGCAGCCTGACATTTCTCCATTGCTCCTCTTTTCTGTAAAGTCAGGATTTGGGGAGATTTCCAGTAGGAAGCCTATTAAGCTCAGCGTGGGAATTGATGGAAACAAAATCCAGTAGCCTTTCATGAAATGTCACAAAACGCTTTGTCGTAAAAACAGAAAAGTAAATTTTTCACAGGACAGAAATAACCTCTAAATTGTGTATAAGGTAATAGTTCTCAGAGGATGAATGCTGAAGACTTATAGAAGCTCCAACAGGCCTGAAAATGTCATAAAGATATGGTGGATAAAGGTTCAAAAGCTCTCGATCTTCCAGACCCACTAGGTCTCGGCTTTCGTAACAAGTACTCTCAATTTAACTTGTGTCTGATTGCCATCGTGCAACAAACTATATCTTGTTTCAGATACATGCCTCTTCTCATTCAACTATCTGGTTGGTTTCTTTGCTCGTTAGACAAAAAAAGGACTTGTAGATCCCAAACTAAAAGGAGGATAGTGGCAGATACTGAAGGCTGGTGGTAACCAAGAGTCCAGCTGACGCACACAAAATGGTGCCAAAAGTGTTGTCTGAAAATCTAGCAGGCAGCAGTGTGGTTTGAAACCTTATTTATCTGTACAGAACTAATTCTGTGAACCCCAAGAAATTTCCAGTAATAGATTTAAGGGTAGCTCAGCAGTCAGCAGCAGAATGACCTGAACAATCAAAAAGGTGATAGCAGACAAATTCATGTCAAGATTCACCAAGGTAGAATCTACAGATAATCAATGGTCCAAGTGCTTCAGACCTGATAAGAGAAGTGCAGAAACAAGTATGAGCTAGAAGCTACATGGAGCTTCACACAATGACACCTGGCATTTAGAGATTGCACTGGTTGATGATGAATTGTATGTGCAGTCCAGATTAGACAATCAGCTAAACAGCAAGTGTATATCAGGGAGTCCATCATGTAAAGTTGAATTTCCTCAAATGAAAACAAAGTACACTGGATGCTGGAAATGTAAAATATGAGCAGAAGTTGAAGAGAAACTTGTGAGGTTTTCAGTATCTGTCGAGAGGGAGGGAGGTCCCACACATGCAGTTGCAGAAGGGGAACCCAAAGGCCAAACATGACGTTTAAACTGAGTTGCAGCACTGGGAATGTTGTGAAGGCAGGATTAAAGTGATCAAAGGTCAATTTAGAAACTAAAGTGGTCAAAGTCTGGCAGAAGGATAAAAGGAAGCACTGATACCACAATAAGAGTTGGAGATCTACAATTAAAGCCACATTTAAGACAGAAATAATTTATTATGGCTGCAGTAACTGGTATTCATTTGGAATAGTCATTGACACAAACAAGTATCTTCATTAATATTGTAAGGCAACGGGCACTATTAGAAACATCACAGACAGCATGAACCATCTTGGGAAAACAAAGAACAAAAACAGAAATTACAGGAAAAACCCACCATAAACAGGTTAGAATAGCACTGTAGTTAGCACAGACATGGTGGGCTGAAGGGCCAGTTGCTGTGTTGAACTGTTCTATATTTTATAAAAGAATTGCTTTGTACTGTCAACAGTATGGAAATATGTGGTTTTGTAGGGTTGGCCAAAATCTTTTCCACTCCTATTATCAGTGAAGATAGTTCAAATGACAAACATCAGAAAAGTTTGCAAGAAGACAAATTATGAGAAAGGTATTGAGAAGTATTTGAACTCTGAAAAATCTTCAACTGAGGGTTTTCAGACATCAATACATTCTGACAAACATACTGTTATGGCAGTTGATGAGATGACACGTCCGAGAGGAATAGTTTAATTCTTCATTTTCCAAGGAAAACGTATCAGTAATTGTGACAAAGATCATGCGAAGTAAGGAGCAATTATGAAGTAGCATGATTGGGAAGTGAACACGTTGAAGTCACCAGGAACACAAACACAAGTTTATTTTAAAAATTTGAGTACAGAGCCTACACAGTTCAGTTAGATTAGCTGGCAAATTGACAATAAAGGTTCGCGTATTCAGTTTGAAGACGGGTGGCATATAATTTGATAGAAGCTACCATTAGGATGGGTTGATCAATGTCCACCAGTTTAGGACGTGGTCAAGAACAAATTTCCTGACTTACATATTCTGGGTCCAAGAAGGGAGAGAACTCCTGTTTTAACAGAGCAGCTGTTTTCTATAAAGGATAGTTATGTGATTAAAAGTCCCTCCAAATTAGCGATAGGACAATTACTGTTGAAGTAACAACGTGTTCCTCTGCAAACGAAATGCAGGAGATTGTGTTTCAATAGACAATAGACAATAGGTGCAGGAATAAGCCATTCTGCCCTTTGAGCCTGCACCACCATTCATTATGATCATGGCTGATCATCTTCAATCAGTATCCTGTTCCTGCCTTATCTCCATAACCCTTGATTCCACTATCCTTGAGAGCTCTATCCAACTCTTTCTTAAACAAATCCAAAGACTGGGCCTCCACTGCCTTCTGGCATTCCACACCCCCACCACTCTCTGGGTGAAGACGTTTTTTCTCATCCAAATAAGGCAAGGAACCAAATAACTGGTTATGCAAGAGAATTCTCCTCTGCAAAGAACATCCAAGAAATAAAAGGCCCTCCAGTGGGGAGAAAATTTATGGACCCTTTAGCTCCCAGAACAGAATCAAAGTCAACATTCCTTCAGAAAAAGACTTACTAACATTCTAACTTCCAAGAGTACTCTGCCTGGAAGTACATTTTAAACTCCAGACTACCTAAATTTGTGAAGTTAGACGATTGGTTGGAGATAGGATATTGATCACATTTTATATAATCGTGAATGTGTAAATTTTAATTATGGAATTAAACTTGGAGACGTTGTAATAGATGATGACTCTGAAAAGAGTCGATTTTGAATACTGAATAAAGTTCCATCAGAAGAAATTGATCGGAAAAGACAAAACACTAGACAATGCTGTGTCGATCTCAAGAAAGAAAGTGCTCATAGCAAAGCTAACCTATGATGGCCAAGAGTCCAATTCAAAAATGGTGCCTGTAGTAAAAATTTTGACTTTATCACACAATCATAAGATTTTTAGATGCTGTTTTAACTTTTTTATTTAATTCCCTACAGTGTAGAAACAGGCCTTTCAGGCCAACAAGTCCACACCAACCCTCCGAAGAGTAACACACCCAAACCCCTCTTCCCAGTGCACCTAACAGTATGGGCAATTTTTAGCATGGCCAATTCATCTGGCCTGCACATCTTCCAACTGTGTGAGGAAACCAGAGCACCCAGAGAAATCTACACAGACACGGAGAGAATGTGCAAACTCCACACAGACAGTCACCCCAGGTTGGAGTCGAACCTAGGACCCTGGTGCTGTGAGGCAGCAGTGCGAGCCACTGAGCCACCTTGCCACCCCTTCTCTGGAACATTCAGAAACTTTGGATGTATATTTTCCAAGCAATTGCAAATGAGACAGTGACAATGGAAAATTAGGCGCTCAATATTATTTTTGTCTTATTTTCACAGCACCACTCAATAATGACATGTCACATCTTGTATCCATGGTGAACAAACGTCGATAGATCCCTACACCATTTCCCAATATTAGCAGCTTAACCTGAAGTCATGAATGGAATAATACTAAGGTTTTTAAAAAAATCAAATTCCCAAAACTGCCTTGTGCAAAAATATATAACTACAATGGAACAAATGACTTGCAGGTTGAAATCCAAATTTGTGTGGCTCATATTTTCAATGAATTTGATGTTTCTTTATTGTTTGAAAGACAGGCAATTATCACTGCAGTCCTTTTTGAGGTTAGAGATGTATTGTGAAAGATGAATAAATGTTCTGTAATACGAAGTAAACTCTGGTAACAACATTTTGATTGTGAACAATAATATTAAAATGTACAAAAAAGATTGAACAAAATTTGGGTCAGTACACAGACAATGGTTGCTGAACATCACTGAGAAGCACCTGTGCTAGATAATCAATGGAGAGAGATATTCCAAATTCCAGTCATGAAAATTGTACGTTGTCAATGTTCAGGAAACAGCTGACAAGAATATAATTTTGGATGACTGAATGCCATTAAAATGACAGCTAATCTTGTAATTGCAGGTTACGTAGAACCATAAGGAACATGACTACCCAATCCAACTTTTCAATCCGTGCTGAATTTACTGGTCTCAGCCAGAATGGAAATTGAAGTACTGGGAGTATGTTGCAGCATCCACTGGATGTGGGGCAGGGGAAACCACCCAGAGCTATGACACTGCCATTCAATTGATTGAGTTTAGTTCCAATGTCCGTTCAGTAAAGTTACGTGTCATTATGAGATAATGCACTGATGGAGCAATACACAAACAAATGAAAATCAAATGTGCAAACATTTAGGGTTGGGTCAGGACTATTATGCCTGAGGTAAAAACAATGACTGCAGATGCTGGAAACCAGATTCTGGATTAGTGGTGCTGGAAGAGCACAGCAATTCAGGCAGCATCCGAGGACAGGCAAAATCCGAGGACAGGCAAAATCGACGTTTTGGGCAAAAGCCCTTCATCAGGAATAAAGGCAGAGAGCCTGAAGCGTGGAGAGATAAGCTAGAGGAGGGTGGGGGTGGGGAGAGAGTAGCATAGAGTACAATAGGTCAGTGGGGAAGGAGATGAAGGTGATAGGTCAGGGAGGAGAGGGTGGAGTGGATAGGTGGAAAAGGAGCTGGGCAGGTCGGACAAGTCCGGACAAGACAAGGGGACACTGTTGAGCTGGAGGTTAGAAACTAGCTTCCTCATTTCCCCTTCCCCCACCTCATCCTGGTATCTACCTCCAGCTCAACAGTGTCCCCTTGTCTTGTCCGGACTTGTCCGACCTGCCCAGCTCCTTTTCCACCTATCCACTCCACCCTCTCCTCCCTGACCTATCACCTTCATCTCCTCCCCCACTGACCTATTGTACTCTGTGCTACTCTCTCCCCACCCCCACCCTCCTCTCACTTATCTCTCCATGCTTCAGGCACTCTGCCTTTATTCCTGATGAAGGGCTTTTGCCCGAAACGTCGATTTTGCCTGTCCTCGGATTTTGCCTGAATTACTATTATGTCTGTCCTTGCCATCTAATCTTGTCTGTAATTAGCTCCAGCTCAAAAGTACTGTGAAAAATAGGCTACGTTCTTCTCTTCCTGACAATTTACAACAGGGTAAACAATTTCTGCCTTGAGACTTAACTAGTTTACAAATTAACAGAGTTGAATGCAGTCTCTCAATCTCCACGTAAATTTTCAACTTTATATACTTGGTGCAGTTAGAGGCAAATGTGTGCAGTTGAAGAAACCAAGTGTAAACCGATGAGTTTTGGAAGTAGGGGAATTCAGGTGTGTGTTTGTTTGTTTGGGGGGGGGGGGAGAATTGGGGAGCATTTTTAGTGTTGGTGATTGTATTGTTTTCCTTTGTTCATTCTACCATTCCCATCCAGTGAGATATTTTTCTTGCAAAGCACAAGAAAAGGTTAGAGCTGTTACATGAGTATTTGACAAGTAGTTCCAGCCTATTCTATTGTTAAGGTTTGAAAGTGGAGAGAACTTGATGATAAAGTGAGTAAAATATTTGAAGAAAGCAACATAACAAATAATGTTCTGCGATAATAAATTACAATCATGTCAGAGCTCATGCAAAATAAAATTTTGATACAGGACAAACACACCAGCAGAAACTATTTGTGGCTCGTGAGCTTCAGCTCAGAGTTTTTGAGTGAGAAGCTAAGCTGCAATCTCTGCAACACATCAGGCAAGAACAGAGTTACCTGAACACTTTGTATAAGGAAGTAGTCACTCAACTTTGAATCGTGTCTTGGTCAATGGTCAGGAGTAGAAGGGTCTTATGAGCAAGGCAGATAAGACGATCAGAGAACAGGAGTGTTGGTAATTATCCATTGGTCTGTGGTTCTGTCAACATGTTTGGATAAGAGCTAGGGCTGCAGGATAGATAAAAAAACTGGCCATGACACTGCGCTATAGGAATCCATTCAACTGGAGGAAGCACCAAGGAATGTAGTGGTAATATGAAAGAGTATTGTGTGAGGGATTGACACTGTTGTCTGCAGCAAATAACCTATTTTCCAGGTGGCTGCATTGTTTGTCCATTGACTTGGAGTCATAGGTATGTATATCATGGAAACAGACCCTTTGATCCAACACGTTCCATGCTGACTAGATATCCTAAACTGATCTAGTCCCATTTGCCAGCACTTGGCCCCTATCCCTCTAAACCCTTTCCATTCATGTACCCATCCAGAGGCCTTTTAAATGTTGCAATTGTCCCCACCTCCACCACTTCCTCTGGCAACTCGTTCTATCGACACACCAACGTTTGTGTGAAAAAGTTGCCCTTCAGGTCCTTTTTAAATTTTTCCCCTCTCACGTTAAACTTATGCCCTCTTGTTTTGGACTCTGGGAAAAGACCTTGGCTATTCACCTTTTCCATGTCACTCAGGATTTTATAAACCTCTATATGATTACCCCCTCCACCGACACTCCAGAGAAAATAGTTCCAGTCTATTCAGCCTCTCCCTGTAGCTCAACCCTCTAATCCCAGCAGTAAATCTTTTCTGAAACTTTTCAAGCGTGACAACTTCTTGGCTATAGCAGAAAGACCAGAACTGAATACAGTATTGTGAAAGTGGCCAAACCAATGTCGTGTACAGCTACAACATGACAACTCCCATATTCAATATATTGACCAATGAAAGCAAGTGTGCCAAACGCCTTCGTCACCACCATGTCAATCTGCAGCTCTCTCTTTCAATGAACTATGTACCTGCACCCCAAGTCCTTTTGTTTGGCAGCACTCCCCAGGGCCATACCATTAACTGTATAAGTCCTGCTCTAATTTGCCCTACCAAAATGCAACACATCACATTTATCTAAATTAATCACTATTTGTCAGTCCTCGGCCCATTGGCCAATTTGATCAAGATCCCATTGTACTCTGAGGTAATCTTCTTCACTGCCCCCTACAACTCCAATTTTGGTGTCATTTGCAAACTTATTAACCAGACCTCCTATGTTCAAATCCAAATCATTTATATAAATGACATAAGCAACAAAACCAGTACTGATCCTTGTATCACACCACTATTCACAGACGTCCAGGCTGAAAAACAAATTTCCTCCAGCACCTTCTGGCTACTATCTTTAAACCAATTTTGTATCCAACTGGCCAGCTCCACCTTGATTTCATGTGATTTAACCTTGCTAACCAGGTGGAACCTTGTCGAACTCCTTGCTGAAGTCCATATGGACAACTTCCACCAATCTGCCTTCATTAATTTTCTTTGTCGCTTCTTCAAAAAGTTCAATGAGGTTGCTGAGACACAATTCCCATGCACAAAGCCATGTTGACTCTCCCTAATCAGTCCTTGCCTTTCCAAATGTATGTAAATCCTGTCCCTCAGAATCCTCTCCAATAACTTACCTACCATTGACTTGAGGCTCACCAGTCCACAGTTCCCTGGCTATTCCTTACCACCTTTCTTAAATATTGGTACCATATTAGCCAACCTCCAGTCTTATGGCACCTTAGGCCTTACATTGATGATACAAATATCTGAGCAAGGGGCCCGGCAATCTCTTCCTGAGCTTCCCATAATGTTCAGGGTATCTGCAGGATCTACTTGAAGTGGCCAAGAGGGAATCAGCAACATAAATAGAATTAGGAAAGAGGTTTTGCATAGAGTTTGAGAAGTTTGGTACCAAGTGAAAAGGAGAACCCTGCAAGGTTATATTCATCACTACTTTTCATTTTTTGGAAGTTACACACTTGTTATTTTGACTTGAATAAAAAATCCAAAGAAGTCGTTCCTTCTGAAAACACATATCAGATTGATTGTCTGCATTACAGATTTTCCAACGAACCTGAGCAAGGATGCTTACAAAACTTACAATGTTTTTGTATTGTTGAAGATTTGGTGAAATTACATATCTCAGTAATCCTATTTAGTTTGTCCTTCTAATGCTTGTCAAAAGTCATAAATAGTTGGAGAGCAGTTTGTTCACTCTGTACTGAGGCAGATAATTTTGCTTACATTAAGGAAATTAGAAGCAATCATTCAGATGCACTTCAAGATTTTTTTTTTCATGTTTAAATGGCTCATTGCACAATATAATGCATTATACAGCATCAATTTCCTTTCTGGCAGATAACTGTATTCTTGTTTGTCTGCAGAATTTCTCCGTTCCATTTAAAATGAAGTTAATTGCTCTTACCTGGTTTGACAGCTATTACTTTGACAGAAAGACATTGAGAGAAATGGAACATCTGGGCAGTTTTAATCGTTAAATTCTTACCATTTAAGAAAATCTGATAGTATTTTGTGAAACTGCAGTTGTTCACCTACAGTCTCAGGAACTTGTATGGCACAAAGCTGGCTATGTTGGTAAAGCTGAGAGATCACATGCATTGCAGCACTCGCATTTTAAATGACAGCTGAGGTTAACTGAGTTGGAGGTATCTAGGGTGATGTCTGCCCAGAGAGGGTAAATTTCAACTCGCCCTGACTGATGCAAACAGCCGAGATAGAACATAAACAAAAATGTATGAAGAATTTGAGGTTTCCATTCCAATCTGCAATTTGGAAAAGGCCCTATTTCACTATGTGAGAAGTATCTACCTATTTCAGACAGTAGCACTACGATCAAGCCCCAGGCAATTTTCCCCAGACTGTTACACTTTTAACTGGGATTCCCCAAGTTGTTAAACATCCAAAGTGAGGAGGTATCAGTTATCCTTCTTTATTTATTGTTTGGTTGCAATAAGATTTATTTCAAATAAATCCTTTCTGGATACACTTCTCCCAGATCCAATTAATCTATGTTTTAAAACAAATCAATTTAGCCAGTACTAACAAAGAGTAAATTTATTAACTATGAACTGCAAGAGGAAAGTGTAACTCAACACAAGCACACACAGTCAGGTTCGAAATAAAAGGTGAGTCCAGAAAGTTCAGTTAAAAAATGCTAATGTCAATCAGTTTCTGAATTGTTTGTGACAAGTGAATAGTTGAATGTTGCAGTCACTGCATTGTTGATGTTGATAGTTGTACAGTTGGCCTCAATACATTTATTTTTAGGGTAGGGATGAGGCTTTGTAGTTCTGATTCACACTTTATTTTTGTCTAGTTTGCAGCATTTGGTGAGAGAGAGGGTCTCCCTTTACCGACAACACAGTGACGAGGGACTGTTCCTCAATTGGGAATGTCACAGCATGCTAATTCTTAAATGCAGGCTGGTACAAACAATTATATTTAGTTCTACTGTAGAGTTGAAACTTGCTTTTTAATTCTTATTCTTGTCGATTCCTAGAGGTTAAAACAGACATGTTCCCAAGAGGTAGCTTTTTGCTGTGAAGGAAGAGTTAGCCAGTCTCCTCAATATCTTCTCTTGTTAAGTGTCTCCCTGCATGAAGCTTTCCCGACAATTTCTGTGTACGACTTTGTAGTAACTTGCCTTTTATCCATGCAAACAAAATAGTTATTGGGTGCCACACTACTCTAATGTGAATGTTTTGGAAAAATGTATGCTTTTGTTTTTAATAAGGAAAGAAAACACTTTGTGGTCATTGCCAAGAGGGTTTTGACAGATGATTGACATAGCATAGATTCCCTACCCCCAAAATAGGTATTTCAACAGGGATAAGTCGTATGAGCAAGAGAGAAGGTGTGTGAGAGAGAGAGAGAAAGGGCGAGAGGCTGTGAGAGAGACAGAGTGACAGAGAGAGAGCAAGAGGGCGAGAGAGAGCGAGAAAGAAATAGAGGCAACCAGGTTAGCTGACAGGTCATTTCTCTAGCGTCAAGATGACTGTTGACACACCCAGATGATGCTTCCATAATTAAAAGGCATCACTCAATGTCTTGCTGGCTGCCTCTTGGCTTTCTGTTTTGTGAATAAGGCCGGGGCCATGACATCATCTTTGCCTTATTGTGACCCATCCAAAAAGTGAAAATTGATACTACTGTCTCACAAGACTGGGTAGTTGCCCAAGGATTTCAAAACTCAGTTTAACAGAGAATAATCGCTGATGATCCACAAGGACTTTCTTAATATCCCGTAGGACAAGAAGCTGATATGCCTCTTGAGAGTATGTTCCCAGGAAAGGGTTTGCAGAGCTGCAGATGGAATCTGTACGTTACCTGCTCAGCTGAACATATGCGCTGAAAGTATTTCATCCACATACGTTTTGGGCAAGGTGTACTTTACCACAGTGACAGTAAGAGTTGTTTACAATTTTCCCAGAAAGCTCTTATTTCAATGGCTAGTATTACTAAATTATTAACTTACACTGTTAGAATTGAGGAGCAGAGGCTGATAGGCATACTTACTCAGACAACAGAAACCAGAGAGATTGAGTAATATTGCTGGATGTGGAGGCACATTTGACCCAGATCAGAGCACATACTGATCCAATAGGAATCCATATGCCTTTTTTTGCATAAATTTTGTGAATGCTTTCATAAACTACTCTTGTCCCATTGATTAGTGAAACTGTAATTACGAAGTCCAGCATATGGGAACTGTAAATTCAAAGTCCGGACAAATGTTGAGGAGCATAACTTTTTACCATCGATAAATTCCTAAGATCTATGTGGTTCGTGAACCAAGTAATACAATAATAATGAAATTGTTGACAAATAAGAGCAATCAAGCTTTATGAATAAGTCAGACCCAAACACACATCCCAGAGTGAAGAAAGTTTCTGCTAAATATGGGATCATTTCTCAAATTACCCAGATAATGTCATGAGTACAAACACCTTCTGAAAGGACTGTACTATTGTCTTCACAATTCAAACGATTTTCAGGAAAAGAATGATTGAATAAAATATCATACTTAATGTTGATATTTCAGGTCTGAACAACATCAGCAAGGTTGGACTCTCATTGAAGAGTTTAATTTTATCTAGTAGGACCATGAATATATCTTCTTGTAGAAAACTGTCTCACTTCTAATGCCCAGTAAATTCATAATCTTGAGATATGTAAAATTCTATACAAGAAAGAATGATATATAAAAAAGACATAAGAAGAGTCTGTGTATTTAGCAATTAATGCTGAGGTTGTGGGTGTCTCACAAGGAAGAATGAGGCAAAGATGAAAGATCACAGAGTAATAATAATAATAAGCAGTCAAAGAGATATTTTTACACTTCATCTATATGAGGATCATATTCATTTTCAATCAGAATGTCCTTAACTGAATGCAACCTCTCGAGTTTCCAATAGCTGCCCAGAACCAGTTTATATGCTGTGCACAGAGTATTAAATTACCAACTCAACACAAGCATTTGCTTTAGTTCCATGCAGAAGACAGCAGGAGATTTGCATCAGCCATTTACACCATCTTGATATAAATCTGCTGCCTTGCAGCTCAGGTCAACGTTCATGTCTATAGCTGGGAATTTTGCATTAAACAATGGCTGAATAAATTGCTGATCTGCTAATACTTCTTCATTTATTTTGAGCAAGGTTATTTTCAGTGAGTATGGACTAGGTAAAATAAGGTACTGTGCAAACCATGTTAAGTACAATCCATCCACTTGAATGAATGAAACAAAATTTAAAAGACAATCCAAATATTTTTAAAAACAGAAAATACCAGAAATATTTATTTGCTCAGTCAGCATGTGTAACAAAGACATGTTAAACTTCAGAAGGATCCTATAAATGTACATTACATTAACCTGTCTTTGCAGGGCTCTGTAATGTACTTCGAATCTCATCTCATGTCTGACAAGTAATAAGATTGATCACTCCAGTTTTGCTTGGAGTAGATTTGCATTGTAAAACATTTTCTTTCCTTTTGTCTATTAATATCAGGTGAAGAATTAGAAGTTATGCAATGTTGATGAATAATAGATGGGAAGAAATTTGTTCATTAAGTTTCATTTTTTGATAGAATTAAGGAACCATACAGGTCAAGGTCTACGACATTGTCTATTCCCACAGAATCCACATAATATTCTTCACAGTCCAATCACTTGGGAAAAGGTGAGGACTGCAGATGCTGGAGATCAGAGCTGAAAAATGTGCTGCTGGAAAAGCACAGCAGGTCAGGCAGCATCCAAGGAGCAGGAGAATCAACGTTTCGGGCATAAGCCCTTCTTCAGGAATGAGGAAGGTGTGCCAAGCAGGCTAAGATAAAAGGTAGGGAGGAGGGACTTGGGGGAGGGGCGTTGGGAATGCGATAGGTGGAAGGAGGTTAAGGTGAGGGTGATAGGCCAGAGTGGGGGTGGGGGTGGAGAGGTCGGGAAGAAGAATGCAGGTCAAGAAGGTGGTGCTGAGTCCGAGGGTTGGGACTGAGATAAGGTGGGGGGAGGGGTAATGAGAAAGCTGGAGAAATCTGCATTCATCCCTTGTGATTGGAGGGTTCCGAGGCAGAAGATGAGGCGCTCTTCCTCCAGGCGTCGTGTTGCCATGGTCTGGCGATGGAGGAGGCCAAGGACCTGTATGTCCTTGGCGGAGTGGGAGGGGGAGTTAAAGTGTTCAGCCACGGGGCGGTTGGGTTGGTTGGTGCGGATGTCCCAGAGGTGTTCTCTGAAACATTCCGCAAGTAGGCGGCCTGTCTCCCCAATGTATAGGAGGCCATATCGGGTGCTGCAGATGCAGTAAATGATGTGTGTGGGGATGGAGGTGAATTTATGACGGATATGGAAGGATCCCTTGGGGCCTTGGAGGGAAGTGAGGGGGGAGGTGTGGGCGCAAGTCTTGCATTTCTTGCAGTTGCAGGGGAAGATGCCGGGAGTGGAGGTTGGGTTGGTGGGGGGTGTGGACCTGATGAGGGAGTCGCGGAGGGAGTGGTCTTTCTGGAACGCTGATAGGGGAGGGGAGGGAAATATATCCTTAATGGTGGAGTCTGTTTGGAAGTGGCGGAAATGACGAAGGATGATACGATGTATCTGGAGGTTGGTGGGGTGGTAGGTGGGGTTCTGTCCTGGTGCCTCTTCATCGGATATGTGGAACAGTCCATCTTCCGCAGCTACACTGGCATCACCCCCCACCTTTTTCTCCACTACATCGATGACTGTATCGGCACTACCTCGTGCTCCCACGAGGAGGTTGAACAGTTCATCTACTTTACTAACAACTTCCACCCCGACCTCAAATTTACCTGGACCATCTCAGACTCCTCCCTCCCCTTCCTAGACCTCTCCATTTCTATCTCGGGCGACCGACTCAACACGGATCTTTACTATAAACCGACCGACTTCCACAGCTACCTAGTTTACACCTCCTCCCACCCTGCCCCCTGTAAAAACGCCATCCCATATTCCCAATTCCTTCACCTCTGCCGCATCTGCTCCCAGGAGGACCAATTCCAATACCGAACAACCCATGATGGCCTCCCTCTTCAAAGACCGCAATTTCCCCTCAGACGTGGTTGACGATGCTATCCACCGCAACTCCTCCACTTCTCGCTCCTCCGCCCTTGAACCCCGCCCCTCCAATCGCTACCAGGACAGAACCCCACTGGTGCTCACCTACCACCCTACCAACCTCCACATACATCGTATCATCCTTCGTCATTTCCGACTTCGTCATATTTTTCCAACATGAAAAATTTTGGGCCTGCAATAAAAGTTTGATAATGGGATCATGAATGAAGTGTCAGGAGGAACTTGCAACATTAAATGAATGTGGACAGAATGAAATATGGCACAAAAATTTACCACATCAAACTAATATATTTGAATATGTAAAGTAAAGTTATGCAGTGAAAATAACATCTTGATGAATCAACAATACTTAAAAAATAAATCTGAAACTCCAAAATGTAAACAGAAAATACTGAGAATGCAGTGTTTGCTTTCCAGGTCTCAAATTCAGTCTTGATGTAGTTAGAGCCATTGTTTGTTTGTGAGGGAAGCTGAAGCAACAGATGATGTCGATCTGAACCACTGACATCAATTTTAACCTTAACATTTCAGCAGAAAGTAATGAGGGTACCTGACGTACTTGGAATCCGATTCTTTCCCCACAACATTGGTTTAACCTAAGACATTTCACAGCAGAAAATATGCCCTACCCCACTCTAATTCCCATCAAAGCAGGGACCAGTCACATGAACTTATGCAAATAAGAAGATCATTTCATCAATCAGATGTTGGCTGTATTTAGGCGAAAGTGAGGACTGCATATGCTGGAGATCAGAGTCAAGACTACAGTGGTGCTGGAAAAGCACAGCAGGTCAGGCAGCATTAGAGGAGCAGGAAATCAAGAACCCTGATGAAGGGTTCCTGCCCGAAACATCGATTTTCCTGCTCCTTGGATGCTGCTTGACCTGCTGTGCTTTTTCAGCACCACTCTAATCTTGACTGTTGGCTGTATTTACCTAGGATATGACTGAAGAGGTTAGCATGATGATCTCACAAGCATATCTTGAAATGAGTTTGCAGATTGGTTATAAGCTGAATGCAAAATCCAAATTTTTAATACCTGGGTTGCACATAAAAGTCCCTGGCCACTTCCTACCTCAGGGACATCTCCTGGGGTTTCTGCAAAACCCATCTAATTGGTCATTCACTTTCAAAAGTTGAGTGTTTTCTTCAATCTCTGATGGATTAACCCGCTGACTTTCTGCTTGTTTTAGGCTCATGTTTTTGTGAGCTAAACAAAGTCAACACCTCTCCATGTGGTATGATTGCTGCCAGCATCATCTGTGCCAGGATTGAGAAGGCTTGCTTGGTCTCATGTGGTTGAGGAAACCCACTTATTCATCTAACAATAAGAGCCTTTTCTGATGAACCACCACTGGTTCATTGCAAGTTACATTGACATGATAGACATGGTTGAGAAACTACAAAGAGATCCTAGGCTAGTTAGATAATTGATATGTTGTGGTTTTTGAAAGCTCCCTAGATTCTGGAATGGTCCTATTAGATTCAAATATGATGAATGTAATTTATTGTTTTCAAAAAGAGAGGAATACAGAAAGTGGGGACTTATAGGCTTGTTAGCTTGACATCTATTACATGGAAATGTCATAAGTTATTATTACACAAGTTATAGTAGGGCCTTGGACAAGTTCAAGGTAATCAGACAAAATTTTGTGTAAAGGAAATCATGTTTAAACATTTACTGGAGATCTTAGAGGAGGTAACACATACTATGGATAAAGGCAAACTGTCTCAATGTACTGCACCTAAATTACCAGAAGGCATTTGATAAGGTTCCACAGGAAAAGGTTGTTTTGGAGAATATATGCTCACAGTACAATCTGAGTTTATTGAATTGGACAGGAGATTGGCTAGCTGACAAGAAGCAGAGAGTCAGCATAAATAGATTTCATTTTCAAATTGGTAAGATGTAATGAGTGGTGTGCCACAGTGAACAATGTTGGGACAGCAGCTATTTGCAATACATATAAATGGCCTAACTGAACAGAAGAATATAGAACGTTACAGCACAGTCCAGGCCCTCAATGTTGCACTGACCTGTGAAAATGATCTGATGCACATCTAACCTACACGGTTCCATTATTATCCATATGTATGTCCAATGCCCATTTAAATGCCCTTAATTTTGGCAAGTCTACTACTGTTGCAGACAGGCTGTTCCACACTCACACTACTCTCCGAGTGAAGAAACTACTCCTAATATCTGTCCTAAATCTATCACCCTCAGGTTAAAGCTATGTCCCCTCGTGTTAGCCTTCACCATCAGAGAAAAAGGGCTCTCACTGTCACCCTATTTAACCCTCTGATTATCTTAAACATCTGATCAAGTCACTTCTCAACCTTCTTTTCTCCAACTAAAGCAGCCTTAGTTCCCTCAGCCTTTCCTCGTAAGACCTTCCTTCCATACCTGGCAACATCCTAGTAAATCTCCTCTGAACCCTTTCCAAAGCTTCCACATCCTTCTGATAATGCAGTGACCAGAACTGCACGCAACACTCCAGGTGCGGCCTTACCAGTATCTTGTATTGCTGAAGCATGACCTCGTGACTCCGAAACTCAATCCCCCTACCAATAAACGCCAACACACTAGATACATTCTTAACAACTCTATCAATCGGGGTGGCAACTTGCAGGGATTTATGCACCAGGACACCGAGATCTCTCTGTTCATCTACACTGCCAAGAATGTTACCATTAGCCCAGTACTCTGCATTCTTGTTACTTCTTCTGAAATGACCAACCTCACACTTTTCTGCATTAAACTCTATTTGCCAATTGCCAACTCTGCATCTTTTTCCGTCTGTAACCCACAACATCCTTCGGCACTATCCACAAATCTGCCTACCTTAGTGTCATCCGCAAATGAAGGCATAATTGTCAAATTTGTTGATGATGCAAAGGCAAGTAGGAAAATAAGTTCTGACAGGATGCAGTGGTGCTATAAAAAAAATGAATAGAGTAAATAAGAAAGCAAACATGTGGCAACTGAGGAGCAATGTGGAAAGTTGCAAAATTGTCAATTTTCGCAGGAAGACTAAAGCAGAAGCATATTATCAAAACGGTGAGAGATCACAGAGCTCAGAAATGTCACATAATTTAAGTGTTCTTGAGCATGAAGTGCAAAATATTATTAAGATACGTCAAGTAATTATCATTTATAATGAGGAAAATTTAATGCAAAAGGCTGGAAATTGTGCTTCAGTTACACAGGTGAGACTTCATCTTGAGTACTGTTTGCAGTCCTGGTCATCTCATTTAAGGACAGACATAGAAGAGAAGAGTTACTCGACTAATACCTTGAATGGGCACTGTTGTCTTCTGAGGAAATGTAAGACAGGCTACACTTGTATTGGTTGGAGTTAAGTAGTCTAAGAGTTGACTTCATTGACAAATCTAAGAGCCTGATTGTGGAGAGATATTTTCTGGTCAGTCATGTCAAGACTGAGAAGATCTCCTCTGTTTCTGCTTATGAGAGAATCTAGAACTAGGGCCACTGTTTAAAACAGGTCAGGCAGCATCCAGGGAACAGGAGATTCGACGTTTCGGGCACAGGCCCTTCTTCAGGAATGATTCCTGAAGAAGGGCCTGTGCCCGCAACGTCGAATCTCCTGTTCCCTGGATGCTGCCTGACCTGCTGTGCTGTTCCAGCAATAAAGTTTCAGCTTTGATCTCCAGCATCTGCAGACCTCACTTTCTCCCCACTGTTTAAAAATCAAGGGTCATCCATTTAAAACAGGATGGGATAATCTGGTCATGTGTCTTTGAAACTCTTTTCCTGAAAAGGTAGAGGAAGCAGAGATCTTGAATAATTTAAGGCAGAGGCAGATAGATATTTCACAAGCAAGGGAGTGGGAAGTTATCAGGTGTAGGAATGCAGTTTGAGGTTATAACAGAATCAACCGCAATCTTTCTGAAAGTCAGAGTAGGCACAAGAGGCTAAATGCTGACTTCTGCTCCTAATTTGTATGTTTGTTTGAAGTGGATGTTAAGTCTTACTCCTCTCAGATCTGAAGCTATTCTGCCCACAAGTCCATACAGCATCATCATATTGGATGGTGCTCAAGGCCCAAGTCAGCATTTATCCTTTCAGACTCTTACATCTTCATAAAACAGCTGGCAGTACTTGAATGAATCACCGCGAATGCAAAATGCTGTTAGCTGTAGTTCTAATTATTTAGTATTCTATTAAAAGACAGTAATAATAAGGTGGAAAATATAATGACATTAACTATTTGTTGCTTTGTGTTTAATTGTTCATCAGTGTTGTCTACATCAATAGGGAGAGTGACTTAACGGAGTATTGAACAAACCTTGTAAAGAGACAATAATGAGAACAACACCACACAGAAATAATATGGCACAGCATGCATAGAAGAGATTTTGTTCTTTTGTTTGTTTATTTTTTGATGCTTTTATTTTGGGAATCAATTCATTGTTCTAATTGGGTTCGGAGTTCAATTTATGGAACGTGCTCTAAAAATGAATGGGGAAGAAAATGTGTTCATTGTGCAGGAAGAAACAAGTTAGAGAAGATTACGTATTGCAATATACTCCGACAGGTTCAGGACAATCTCTCTAAAATATCATTCCAATTTTGCATCATGAAAAAACAATTGAGATTCAACAGACTTTACTGAAGAGTCTACACACCAGCACCTTTTGATATTTCACAAAAATTGAATATTGTCAAAATAGCTATTGTCAGAGGCAATTGCAACCAACTATTGAAATCCTGAACAATGTGCACCAACTTAACAAAGATAATTTCCTTTGCACACCAGTGGGACAACATTTCTCCAGAAGTTATCAACCACCCTGTCTGAAAACTAAGTGTTGCTACTGAAGAGTCTTCAGGGAAAGCACAGGATCTCAAAAAGACACAGTTCTTTAACTCCAGAATGAATTGCAATGTCAGTTCACTCTTACATAAGTACAACGAACATTGTAAGAAAGATAAAATGCGATTGTTCAGGTTTTTTGTTTTATTTTTATGGCATTATCTTGTACTGCTTGTTTTTAAGTATTAGTCATTTGCTCCTTATGTTCATCTGAATGTCTGTTTTCTTACTCTACTTCAGTTTTATATTTGAATATGTCTCACTGAGCTGCTTATTATTTTTGAAGTCAAAAGTGTAATTGTCAAAAATGCATATAAAGTCTGGTGAAGAGATGTACAGAGGAATGAAGAAAACTTTCATTCAGGATGTGGCTTATAAAGACAGCCTAAAAATAAGTAAAAGGGAATGTAGAACAGATCTAGGGATAGAATTCCAAAATGTAGTGGCCAAATGGCTCCCAAAAGTGGACAAATATTCTTGCAATATTCAAGAGGCCAGAATTCAAGAAATGCATATCAGATTGCTTGTCCAAATAAGGTTAAAAATGAGAAAAGCAATGGAGAGGTTTTGAAGTGAGTTAACAAGAGTATCTGAAATGACCGGAAACATGCTGTCGAACACAAAAGAGGGAAGCAGATAAAAAGGCAAGCAAAACAGCATACAGGTGATTCTTATTAACTTCTGTTGTTGATGAGTCTATCAAATAGATGAAGTGATTGCAGAATTGCATTGCTATTTTGAACATACACTTTATGTTTATCTATATTGTGAAGTGGGTTAATCATTGACTGGCAGCAGGAACAGCAATAATGATTAAGGGACTGCCATTTCTAACTGCTGGTAACCAACAAAGAAAAATAAAGTATTTTGCTTGTGGAATTTGTGTTCTTCCTGCCAATGCATTCACCTTACAAAATACAGTGGGTGGAACACTTCCAGGTGCCAATATGTTTATGAATCTTGCCTGCCAGGAGGGTAATTTAGTGTTAGACAAATGGGCACTCAATAGCAACATTTCCGGACCCTAGATTTTGAAATGGCCCACACGGAATAGCCAACTTCTTGACAAATAAGTCATGACTGTAATAGGTGAAGTAAAATAGGTCATTTTACAAGAGAACTGTCAGCAATTCATATCTCAAATTCTGAAAAAAATGGTGATTTTGAGCATTTTGCAATTTTTCAGAATCCACTTGTTCATTTTCCAAAAGTCTTTTAGACTTACTGTTTATGAATTAAGTAAAACATGCAAAAATACTAAATGAAGCAATATCTATGCAATTTGCTAGCTTGACACACCTCTGTAGTCTCCTTTACCTATTTCCCATCCTTGAGCCTAGAAGGTGAGGCAGACAGAATACAGAAGCTTTTCACAACAATCACCAACTATGAAACTACATGTGAAGTAAATATTCTTACCAGGAAACAGAGAGAAAAAAAGACAATAATTTTTAGCTCCATGAGTTGGGAGATTAAACTCTTCCAAAGGGGACAAGGACATAAAGATTGTGTCTTAAATACTGCACAACAGGGATTATTTTAAATTCGGTAGGAACTGTATTTTTCAAAAATGCATAATTACCACTGATGGTGTCTGAGAGCTTGCAGGCAAATAATTACTCAAATAAATCATACATTTCAATTGTGCAAAGATTGCTGGGAGTTCATATTTTTGTTTAAAAATAGATGCTACTGCAAAGGAATCAACAGAAACATAAGTTAAAATTTTATTTTCTGAGGCTAAGTTTCAAACCAGGGTCAATAAATGGTAGGGGTTCTGTTTGGTGGGGTGGAGCAGGCATTCTTGCACAATTCTGTACTTGTCAGCGCATTAATAGTCATGCAATGGCAAATTTATAACGTTTATAGACGGGAAGTGCTGAACCACATGCGGACCTACTGGAGTTCAATATTTAAAGACCATATTTAAATGGCACCCAGCCATACTGTCTCTAGCCCAGAGACATCAATCAAACTCTGCTCACCTTCATCCAACTCTGAGATGGACAAGAACATGACTGAGGCCTCCCTAAATAGTCTCCTGAAGTCTCTCCTGGACAGAAAAAAAGACATTTTCCCTATGGAAGGCGAAATGAGACCTTCCCAACTGACAAAGGCAGCCTGGACAGAAGAGACTGTGGAGGTCAGCCTGGATCCAGTGCAGCAAGAACCTCACTTTGACAGTCTTGCAGGCTTGGTCAGGCTTTATCTCTAACACTGCAAGTATTTGGAGCAACAAGCCATACTCTGAGGCCTCTCTTGAGCTGATCAACATCAAGACATTTCAACCCTAGCATTGCGAGTGCCTGTGCAAACCGGACTTGTTTATGAAGCAGACAGGTAATGGTCGCTGGTTGTACCCAACCAAACTTGGAGGAAGAAGTCTACCTCAGCAGGTCTATGCTTCAAATATATTGCATTTTATCAAGTTTGTTTCTCATTTTTGGCTAACAAAGTTGCATGCATGAACATAATTCCAGTGGGCTGGGGTGTTAGTGAATATTGATGACATGCTAATAAATGCAGAACAGGCTCTCCCAACCATGGACAAATTTAGATGTTGCTTTTTATTTGGCTACGATCAACATATTTTATGCGAATGTGTCTATTTTATTAGTGTCTGAGTGGCTGGCTCAATTTTAATAACACGACTGCAAGCTTTTAGAAAATAAGATTATTTGATTTCTCACTCACTTGCTACGAAGGTTAACAAAGTGTGACATCACATTCACTTCACTCAGCCACGTTGTCTCTCACACAAAATTGAATACAGGTGTACAGAAAACAATCATTCTAAAAATGGAATTTAACTCATTCTCGATTTCTTTGCAGACCAATGTTTGTTAAGATGATTCTTTGATTCACTTATCAGGCTCGAAAACACAAAGACTTCCTCAGTAGCTGTGAAGGTTTATTTTTGTCAATGATCTGCCTGGAAGTGGATTTTTTTCAGATAGATTTGAAGGGGGACATCTCCCTTTCTCTCTGAAGTTTTCTTAACTGGATACTTGTTACTACTTAGCTAGCTATACTGGCTTAAAAGACAAATCTGTATTTTTACAATGACAGCATTCAGGAGTTTCATTGTTTTTTCCTAGAACTATCCACAGCAAGGAATTATCAACGGTAATGAGACAATTGCATCCACAAAAAATGTCTTGCCTTCTTTGGAAGTCATCCTTGACTTGAACTATCTTTAAAATGGAGTTTCCATAATTATAGTTCTTAATAATCTTGTCATCTTGATACTGTCATGTTGAGTCCCATGATGTGGAGGTGTTTGTGTTAGACTGGGGTGGACAAAGTCAATAATCACATGACACCAGGTTTTCAACCAACAGCATGGACAGCACATGTGGGAAATAATAAACAGTATTATAATCAGCTGGACCAGTCAGGCATGCCCTCAGGAGTGTGGTAGATGGTAAAGGTAGATGGTATCTCCCCACAAATGTAGAGAACGTCTGTGTGTTAGAGGGTGACCAACACGAGGGACTTCCAGAATTGGCTGGGAGGCTACTAGAGTTCACTAGGTGATCTTGCTCCACAGTGGAGACCCCAACAGTGACCAGTAAAATGTCAACTATATGGGTAAAAGATCCTTCACTTGGCACTTGCTGATGGGAAGGAGGGAAATCTTTCCCTTCCCTGCGACAAAGTGCCATTTTGACAGGAAGACAATTGTCACTCCAGTGCATTGTATCATGATATTTACAGCTCTGAACCTTTCCACCAGATACTTGAGGCACAACAAAATGTGGCCCATGTTTCTGAACTGTACAATAAACAATATTTCCATTCAGAATGGGGATCACACAGTTGGATTTGAAAGTAAATTCTCTATGGCTTCTGGTTTTAAGTCATTCGGAAGCTGTCTTATTTTGAATTTCATGAGGAATTATTGTCTTTCAAAATGTCAGATTTCACTGTATGTCTTTGTGTCATTAACACGTGTGAACTTGTCTTGGAAAAAAAATTCAATTATTTCATGTTAGTTTGATCATTATAGCCTATATGTTGCTGCTTGGAAGAATAATAAGTGATCAATTATTGTTCTATTTGAGTGGAGACATAAAGACATTAACACTAATTAAGTTAATGCCGCTATTCAAGAAACATACATAGGAATATCATATGGATACATTAAATGCCATCTATTAATATCATGCACACTTTTATATAACCTGCAAAATTGTTCTTCAACACAACAGTCTGAAAGACAGTTAACAGCACTTTACAAAATACTGCAACTATCTCACATCGTTTCCAACATTCTTATTTTACTGTCAAAACCCAAATGTTTAATAAGTTTCTGATTGGATGTCTTAATTGTTTAATAAGCTCTGATTAGACACCATCAGCACAACTTTTAAAGATTTCCTGGTTGAGATTTTGATTACTCCCTAATTCTTTGGAATACCTCAGCCAGAAAATAACGAAGTCACAAACTAGAGAAATGTAGATAAGTTACTGCAAAAGAATGATATCATTTTCATCCGAATTGTCTTGTTGCCAGAAAAGGAAGTCAGACAGCTTCAGACTTTACAAAAATCTATTGATTTATTTAAGCAGAAAAGTAAATTAGTGGATGAGTGTTACACTGTTAATGTACTTAGATTGTTTCAGAGAATAATATCAAGTAGAATATCTGATAAAGTAACCAGCTTGATTGAAAATGACCTTTCAACAGAATGCATAAAGAGATGGCACAAGGAAGGGTTTTTTTTGCAGAAGCAACTAATGGAGCTCTACAGGGACTTGTTTCTGGTCCTTGGATGTTTCAACTATTTAAAAAATGATACAGATGAAAATACATCGGTATTTTTAAAAAAGCCTGCTGATGAAAATTGCTTAAATATCCAGTGCAGGGGCTATTGGTAACCTTCAAAATGATTTGGATAAATGGGTTAACATGCAAAAAAACACAAAAGTAGTAAATATTGTTGGTGTTAAAAAAAAACTTAGATAATGAGTGAATGCCATTTAGCAAAAATAGACATGTAAAAGTCTTGATGATGATTATTAGTCACACACATAACTTATCCAGTTAATGTGAGATTGCTGTCATTAAGGCTAATTATATGCTGAGATGTGTGCCAGGAATACGATGAAAGGTATTATATTAATCCAGTATAGCTCATTGTTAAGACTACATTTGGAGATGTCAGTAGTAACTGGCAAGGACACAGTGACTGAAAACATCTTTAAATGGACATTGATGTTTTGGGTAATTTCTGCAAGAATCCATTCAACATTCAAAACAATTCAGTTATCTGCAACAAACAAACATTGACCAGACATGGTCCTGTATTGAAAATATATTTTTAAAAATGATTATAATTAAATATTTACTAAATGATAGGAGTGAGTACAAAATTGGCATGGATTAACATTAAGTTAGAGATCAGCCTTCAGTCCCACAGTTTAATAGACATCTGAAAGAAGCAAATGATACACTGATTAGATGCTTGAAAAAAATCCCAAAGGAACAAAGACGACAGAAACATGTGCAAGAATATACCTTCAACATTCTAATGAACATCAGTACTGTTCTGCTAAGATTACACAAAAAGTCATTCATGAGATACAACTAATAGAAAACAATTGACACTGAAGTTTTATTTTGGCTGGCTGCAAAGTTTGTGGGGTAATTTATGAGC
Source organism: Chiloscyllium plagiosum (assembly GCF_004010195.1). Taxonomy (NCBI): domain Eukaryota; kingdom Metazoa; phylum Chordata; class Chondrichthyes; order Orectolobiformes; family Hemiscylliidae; genus Chiloscyllium; species Chiloscyllium plagiosum. The sequence continues at coordinate 49,513,081 of NC_057727.1, forward strand.
TGCCCATTATTGAATTTTTTTTTTGTATTTGCTTCACTCACATGGTATGAATATCACAACATGAAGGATAATCAACTCTGTTTTATTATTTTGAGGGTGTTCCAAGCATGGTGGAACAGTAAGGATCAATGGACAAGTATGTTTGATCTTCAAAAGCAAATTAAGGGAAAGGGTGATGGGATTACAGATAATTTGTTTGCATGTACCAAGGATTAGTTAACCAACAATAAACAGAGTGCAAGAAAAAAGCATATCCTTTTCAGTTTGCAGTGTGAGCAAACAAAGTAACTGCGGCATCAGTGCTTGCACTTAATGTTTAGATTTTGTATCATTGAGTTACCTGAGGGAAGTGAATGTAAAATATATAAATCTTTCAGTTTCTCTCATGGGATGTGGAATCACTAGTAAGGCCAGCATTAGAGTCCTATCCCTGACTACCCTTGCAAAGATGGTGATGACCCTCATTCCAAAAGTACTAGGATCCATCTGGTACATCCACAGTAAAGTTAGGAAGGAGGCTCCTGGGTAATGATCCCATGATTATGATGCAATGGTGATGATGTGGAGGTTTCGCAAAAACCTGTAGATGGCAATGTTCCCATGTGTCTGGAGTGTCATTTGAGATGCTGAAGGTCAGTGGTTTGGAATGATTTGGAGGTGCCAGTGCTGGACTGGGGTGTACAAAGTTAAAAATCACACAACACCAGGTTAGAGTCCAACAGGTTTATTTGGAAACACGAGCTTTCAGAGCACTGTTTCTTCATCAGGTGGTTGTGGAGTATAAGATCATTTATAGCAAACGTTTACAGTATGATGTCCTAAAGTCTGCCTTGTAGGACAGTTACCCGAAAGTCTGAGGACGAATATCCCGGACCGCTGAAATGTTCTCCGACTGGTAGGGAACACTCCTGTCTGTTGATTGTTGTGCGGTGTCCATTCATCTGTTGCTGCGGCCTTTGCTCAGTCTCGCCAATGTACTGTGTCTCAGAGCATCTTTGCCTGCAGCATTTGAGAGAGACAAGGTTGACTGAGTTGCATGAGTATCTGCCATGTACACGGTGGCAGGTGTCTCCACACATAGTGGTGGTATCCATGTCGACACTCTGTAAGGTCTTTCAGCGTCTACTGTGACAAGGTTGTATGGTGTTGTCCTGAAAGCCAGGCAGTTTGTTACAAAGAGGTTTGGAAGGCACTGCAGAAAGCTTAGTGAGTTGCTGCAGTACATACAGCACATACTGTTGGAGGGAGTGAGTGTTCAAAATGGTGGATGTGGCCCCATTTAAGTGCATTGCACTTTTGTACATACTACCGAGTTTCATGGATGTTTTGGAGTCACATTCATTGAGATAAATGGAAAGTATTCCTTCACATTTTTGATTTCTGCCTTGTTAACCAAAGGGTGATTAACTCCATCAAAATGCCCAGCCTCTGACCTTGTCTGAAAACTGCAGTGTTTGTTTAGCTGGTCCTGTTCAATTTCTGGTCAATGGTACTCCCTAATATACTGACAGAAGGGAATTCAACAATGTAATGCCATTGAATGTTAAGGGCCAAAGGTTAGTTTTCCTCTGGTTCAGTAATGTCCTTTAGGGAAGGAAATTGCCATCATTACCATCTGGCCTACATGTGACTCCAGATCCACAGCAATGACTCTTAAACTGCCATTTGGGTAATTAGGGATGGACAATAAATAGTGGCCTGGCCAGCAACACCATTATCCCAGAAATGAATAACAAAAGATGCATTGTCTGGCATTTTTATTGGTTGATTTCTATTGCCACTTATCAAAACAACTCTGACTAGTGAAGTCTTGCTGTATATTGGCACAGACTGTTTCAGCACGTGACAATGGTAGTGAGAATTTTGTTGAGGATTGATACTCTGACCTTAAGAGGGAGGCAAGTGTATTCACAAAATAGCTTAAGACAGATACCCTGAGAAACCCCGAGAATGATGTCTTAGAATTGTGATAATTGTATGTGTGAGCTTGTCTGAGGCCAGTCAGTCAATTTAAATCACAGGTATACAGAGAAAAAGAAGTATGTGTAGGATATGTAATCTCAGCATCTATTCCTTTCCTCATCAATATCCACTCCCTTCAATTCCCTTGGAGTCGAAAAATCTACTGAAGACCATCTCAAGCATACAATGACTGATTCCTCTGAGTGAGATAATTCCAAAGATTCACTGGCTGAGTGAAGGAATTTCTTACCACTTTGGTGACTTTTGTTTTTTTTTTGCAAACTGTTACTCTAAGCAGTTGAGAATTGTCAATAATCTCCATTGATTTCAGTTCAAATAGAGCTGTTTGATGCCACACTCAATCAAATGCTGACTTGATGTCAAGATTAGTCCGTCTCACCACACCTCTGAAGTTGGCCCATTTGTCCACGTTTGGATCCAGGATATAATGAGATCAGGAACTGTGGGGTTCTGTGGAACTGATGTTGAATTTCAATGAGCAGGTTAAATCAGAGTGACAGGCATATGTCACTACTGTCAGCAATACCTTCCATCTCTTTCCTGATGATCAAAGGAGGGCTGATGGGACATTAATTGGCTGGGTTAGGTTGGTTGCAAATAATACATAGCTGAGCAATTTTCCACACTGAGTCGATTCCAATGTCGTAGCTGTACTGCAATAATTCGACTCAGAGTGAGGTAGTTTTGGAGCTAAAGTTTGCTCATGATTCCAAGCACGAGATTAGAATGTAGGGTGCCAAGTGCATGCAAAGAGGCTTCAAAGGGATATATTCCAGCCAAGCGATTGCCTAAGGTGACAGACATAATATAAGGAAGAATAGAGAAGCAGGACTTGTTTTTCAAGTTTAGAGATTGGTAAATGTTCTTATTCAGAAAGGTTTGGGATTCGTGTGGTGAAATTATAGAATTTGGCATGCAGTTGCAACACACAACACACACTGAGCAGACAAATGGTGTATCAGTCTTTATTGCAAGGGGTTTGGAGTATTAGAATCAGGAATAAGAATGCTGCATACATCTATGTGCTGAGACCACATCACCCTTATCCATCACTTCCTCAGCAAGTTAATTGCACACGCAAAACACATTCTCTAAAAAAAAGCCTCACGTGTCTTTTTTATTAACTATCTCTCTCTTCATCTTAAACATATGCCCTCTCGTCTTGAAATCCCCCTCCTGGGAAAAGCCAGCTATCGTTCATTCTAACTTGCCTCTCAAGAATTCATAAATTTCTGTCACATCGCCGCTCAAACCCCTAACCTCGAGTGAAACCAGTCTCAACTAGGAGAAAGTGAGGGATGAGGGATCAGAGTCGATCGTGTTGTGCTGGGAAAGCACAGCAGGTCAGGCAACATCTGAGGAGCAGGAGAATCGACGTTTCAGGGAAGAGCCTGATGAACGACACTTGCGCGAAAAAATGATCCCCCTGCTGCTCACATTCTGCCTTACCTGTTGTGGTTTTCCAGCACCCCGATCGGGAATCTGAAAATAGTCTCAGCCTATCCAGCCTTTCATTCTAACTCAAACCTTCCCCACACGGCAACATGCGTGTATACCTTTTCTGAACCTGCTCCAGTTGAATAATATCATTCCTACAACTGGGCTAATAGAACTGGACATAATATTCCAGAAGAGGCCTCATCAATGTCCTGCAAACCTTGAACATAACGTCCCGACTACTATACACAAAGGACTGAGCAATGAAGGGAAGTATGTTAAATACCTTTGAACACCTTGTCTGTAGGTGATGCAAACTACAAAGAATTATGTACCTGCATCCCTAGCTTCCGTGTTCTCCAACACTACCCAAATTCTCCAACACTACCCACTCGTTTTGTTGTACCAAAATGCAATGCCTTCCATTTATCCAGATTGAACTTCATGTTACATTTTTCAGTCCAACGACTCATTGGATTAATATCCTTTTGAAATTCATATAATCTTCCTCATTGTCTACAATTCTGATGTCGCCTGCAAACCTACGCAGCATGCCTGCTGTGTGTTCCACTGCTTTCTCATATACATCAATGATTCATATTTACTTGTAGTGGCCGTGATTTAGCAGTGTGCAGATCATACAACAGTTAGTAATGCAATTAACCATGAGGAAGAAAGCCGCAGAGTGCAGGGAGATATTAAACAATTGGAAATAAAAATGGTGAAAACAATTCATTCCAGGGAAGTAGGTGATAGTGAAGCAAAATCAAACTTCAAACCAGCCACCCTCGCTCCAGTTGTGGCACTCAGCTGTCTCAGCAAGATGCACTGTAGATCCCTATGTCATTATAAACGGGGACAAATTTCGCTTCTGCCCCGCCTTTGACCAGGAGCACTCGCAACCACGGAACTGCTTACGCCTCTAAACCCTCATAAAGTACCGTGCATTCTCCGGTTGTGTCACTGGAGCCATCGAGTATCTCTGCGACCTCATTCCCATCCCGATTCCCAGTTGGATCTTTGTGACTGCGCCAGTCAATTCCTCTGATTCTGAGGCTGGGAACTGGGACTCTGTGGCAGCAGTGGTTACTGCCTTGTGGGGGAAAACTGGTGAAGTAGCCGATGTTAAACTGCATTGCTATTGAAGCATACATTTCAACAAAACCTGCACTGTCCCCGGAGTATTTGATGTTTTGGAGAAATCTATTTATCTCAGCCTTCAGCATATTAATTATGGAATCACCACAGCCTCTGTGGGCACCGATGTAAAACGGTCAGCCCATTCTGAGTTCCCACATATCTGTCACTGTTCGCTCAGCACTGATATTGTGTGTTCGGTACTCTGCCTAACATTATCTATGTTACTGTACTTATAGCGCCCTGCTAGCGTGCTGCTATATGGGATGCCATGATCGTATAGTAGTTAGTACTCTGCGTTGTGGCCGCAGGAACCTCGGCTCGAATCCGAGTCACGGCAGTATTTTCTCTATTTACCCCAGTTTCTGTGAAGCACACAAAGGTATAAGTTGCTTTAACATGGTAATTTTGTCCAAGGCAATGATCTTTTTCCTTCAAATTCTGCTCGCTCATAACTCGGTGTTTCATATGTCAGCATTCAAATCCACCCGTTCTCAGAGATTTCTTCCTCCTACGATCATTAACCCGACTTTCCGTCCAACACCCCCATTTCATTAATTTGAGGATGCCGGTGTTGGACTATGGTGTACAAAGTTAATAATCACACAACACCAGGTTATAGTCTTGCATGTTTAATTGAAGCACTAGCTTTCGGAGCGCTGCTCTTATGTGAAATCATTTCCTATTTCATTAAGGCACTGCAGAATCAAACACTGACTCTCACATTGATGCCGTTCCGTCCGTGCTGCTGTGGTCACTTTTGCTGGGTGAATCTGCACCAACCCTACGATCGGGACATGTAGACCAGTTGATCCATTTGGGTACCGCTGTTGTGAGATCAATACTCATGTAGCAACTTTTACTGAGACGGACAAGAGATTATTGGAGGGTCAAGCTCAGGAAAATGACAGTACAGTATCGGGAAAAAGCAACTCCATTGGAAAAGGTCAGTTTGATCGGTTTTCTGCAATTGCCGAGCGCTCTTACCACTGGAATGTTAATTCAGACACCAGGGACTCGGGTTTGACTCCGACCAAGCTAGGTGGTAGAATTGGGATTCAGTAAATATCTGGAATTACGAGTCTAATAAATCCCATAAATCCATGGTCAATTGTTGAAAAAAAAAACATCAGTTTCACTGACTTCCTTTAAAGAATGAAACTGCCATTCTTATCTGGTCGGGCCTCCATATGACTCCAGACTCACTGCAATATAGTTGAGACTCAGTGCCCGCTGTGTACTTAGAGATAGCAAAATATGCGGCCAAGCCAGCGATGCCCTCATACGGTAACAGAATAAAAGAAGTTTATTTGGCTCTAGCTCGAGTACTGCGTGGAGTTCTACAATTCACATTATAGCATGGATGTGATCGCACTGGGAACAGTGCAGGAGAGGTTCACTGGGGTATTGTCTGCCTGAATAGTTTCAGTTATGAGGACAGATTGGGGCTGTTTGTTGCCGAGCAGCGGAGATTGGAGAAGACATGACTGAGATGTACAAAACAATCAGGGATACGGATCAGATAGACTGAAAGAAACGTTTCCTGTTGATGGAGGGATTGAATACCGCGCCAAGAGATGTCGGGACAAGGCAGAAAGGTTTGAGTAGATGTGCGCAAAGCATCATAGAGGCGGAAAGCCTTTTCACCTGAGAAAAAAATTCAGATGAGACTTTGTGATGCCAAGATATATAAGGGTATGGGCTGAATGATGGAAAACTTGATTCAGGTCGTTAAGCAGTTGTGTTGGACAAGTGCGGCCACAACGGGCTGAAGGGCCTCCTTCGATGTTGTTGTCCTCGGCAGTATCGTGGTTAGTGTCCCCGCCTGTCACAGGGCTCAATTCTCCGCTGGGGGCATCGAAAAGGTTTTAAACCTGTCGCTCTGTTCCCCACTGAGGTTATTCATGTTTGGCCTTCCATTCTCGATTGGATATGTCACAGGAAGGACAGTGCTGTTTGAATCAGCTGGGGAAGGACTGCAGCTCCTGGAGAGAGTTTGTCAGTGAAAGTGCAAACACGTGACTTCTGCAAACTGCACATTGTATCTGTGTTGGAATGAAAACCATTTTATCGATTTATTTCTGACTGATATGTTTGCTTAAAGCAGGAACCTGAGGAAGAAAAATTGGTAAAGCCATTCAGATCTGAGTGCAGAAACATTTCCTGTAGCACGAATGAGGTTGTGCAGCGCAGAATCGCGTTTGGATGCATTGAATTATTGTTGATGGGCGCAGCTTGCTTTCACTAGGCTGAGTTACCAGTGTATAAAGCTATTAAACATGATGCAGATGGTGCTCACTGTTGTGATATAATTGCTGAGTGGCTCGCTCTGATTTTAGATCTGCAGTTGAGGTGGATTGACCATGTTAAATTGCCCTGTTATGTCCAGGGAGTGAAATCACGAAGTTAAGTGAATTAGCCATGGGTAATGCGGGGATAATGTCAGCAGTCTCACGATGCAATGTTTTATTCCAGTAGGGTTATTTGAAATCACAAGCCAGAGGACTGTTCTTTCTTCAGGTGAAATATATGGGATAGAGTGGGGGGATAGGTCTGGTTGTGATGCTCTTCAGAGTGACCCGATAGACTCGATTGGGTGATTTGTACTTTCTGCCTTGTAGGGAATCTGTGATTCTATCAGAGAGGACAATGACAGCGTTTACTGGGCTGCTAAGACATTAGAGACGATGCTGACGGCGTTTAGTGGGGATGGGATTTTATTTATTTGTCTGTTGGAAAATTTGGAACTGAACCAAGGAAAACCGAATGGAAGTTTTCCAGAGTATGTGAGGTTTGGAGGGAGGAAATAGGTGGTAAATTCACTCTTTCAAGGTACTAAATTTCTGAACGTCAGGTATTCAAAACCATTGATGTCGGACAAAGAAATGATGGGAGCACAATTTCTGTCACTCAGAGAATCCGTTTCCAAAATATTTGGAAAGGCATATTTAGAGACACACAAGCAGTGGGTTTCACCAGGAGAGAGAGACAGCCTGTGGCTGGGTAAAAGTGTAAAAGTGGGGTGTGGGGGATGGAAGGTGCGAGGAAACAATGTCTAATTTGGATGAATTGAAATGTAAAGAAATATCAGAAACGTATGCAGCCGAATACGTTTGTGGGCGGCACAGTGGCACAGTGGTTAGCACTGCTGCCTCGCAGCGCCAGAGACCCGCGTTCAATTCCCGACTCAGGCGACTGACTGTGTGGAGTTTGCACATTCTCCCCGTGTCTGCGTGGGTTTCCTCCGGGTGCTCCGGTTTCCTTCCACAGTCCAAAGATGTTCCGGAATTCAGGTGAATTGGCCATACTAAATTGCCCGTAGTGTTAGATAAGGGGTAAATGTAGGGGTATGGGTGGGTTTCGCTTCGGCGGGTCGGTGTGGACTTGTTGGGCCGAAGGGCCTGTTTCCACACTGTAATCTAATCTAAATTTAATCTAATATGAGTCAGCAAAAAATGCAGAATTTTGAAAGATTTGCATTAATATTCCACATTAAGCATTATAAATGGAACTGAGCCGATTTTATAGATTGTCAAGGAAAGATATTCCATAATGAATAGGAAGTGACACATCGCTTGGATGTCTATTTTCTGCTTTAATTTCATGCCTTAAAGATGGGAGGACAATCGCCATGATGTTGGGTTCATTAGATACCCATTGAAATCTGCCAAAGTAACTCAGCAGCAAAACTGGATTTTTCTTTGTAGTTAAACTTTCAGTTTTTCTCATCAGTATTTTCTTTAAGCTGAAATAACTTCGGATCAAAATTGAATACAATATTAAACATTCCAATGATATAAATCCAATTCACTTCCGATCATTGCAATGAGCAGAGTGAGGTTGCAGCAAAATTAATAAAATGAAGCGAACAAACTGCATTTCCGGGAATTTTACCCAGTTCAGGTTCAGCCATATGAGAAAAGCCATCGAGCTAAACCATCACCTTCACCTCTCTCTCCATATATACTTCCTCACGTGAGGGAGAAACTGTCTGAAGAAATTATGAGTCAAGACTAAATATTCGTGTGAATGTGACGGGAATTTCGTGTTTGCTGGTTCATTCTGAGACAGTTCCGACTCGGAATGAATCAAGGACAGCTATTCCTTCCAAGGATGGTGTCAATTCCTTGGATTTTGCTGATATTATCATTCCGCTGAAAGCAGAAACATAATGGTGTGGATTCGATTCCGCTCAAGAAATTTCTCATTCCCTATTAGCACCATATGTAATCGTGACAGGGTCACATGTGAGCTCCTTTGTTATGCGAGGAAATGGCCCCGGGGTTATGGCGACGGATTGGTAATTCATTGTTCACACGTGGGTACAAATCCTACTCTGGTTGTTACTTCTATTAAAGGCAGCTGTAGTGTTTGTTTGTGCCTCGCATCTTTAGTATACATTAGATGGAGAAACTTGATCTTGCACTTCATTGCACCGGAGATTTGCGATAAATTGATACAACATCAAAGTCAAAACAAACCAATTTAATTCTGTTGTAAGTTGAATTGGGATAATGAAATAGAGTGCAACTTTTGTTTCATCTCTTCATTCCGTCTTGACTTTATATGAATATACATCGAATGAAAGAGAAACAAATAAGGAGATATCGAGAGCAATAGTTTATCCAGTGGGATTGTGAATGAGTATTTTGATGTAACATTCCACACAAAGGTCTGATCAGTATTTCAAACAGTCAATTGGAACTGGAACTGCAGAAAGCTTCTCGAATGACACAAACCTTTCATTCTTTCACAAACTATTGTCGTGTGAATCACACTGCGATCGATCATCCAGCGTGATCACCAATTTTCAACAGCATGAGATCCACCAATTTTCTTTAGCAATCACAACTTCTGCACATACCCATCTGCGTGTGCCCAGTGCCATTTGTTGTCTCCAGGCCACAGCACATTTCTTGTTCATGAGCTTATCAGCCTTGTTCCTGATCTTTCTGATAAGTTTGAGAAACCTTTTCTATCACTTCATCACATCCCCTCAGAATTCCAAACTTATCAATTGAATAATACGTTCGACCAAATGATGCAGGATTGGAAGTCGGTCATTCAGCCCATCGAGTCTGCTCCACCATTCAACGAACTCATGGCTGATCTGATAGTCCTCAACTTCATTCTCCAGCCTTACATCGACAGAGCTTCATCGTCTCTCTGGTTAAATATCTGTCTGGCACATTTTGAAAATACACAATAACTCAGCCTAAACAAAATTTTCTGGAAAGGGTTCCACAGAATCACTGGACCCTGAGCAAAGAAATTACTCCTCATTGCTGAATTAAATTGGCAATAACTAATTGTGACTTCATGTCCTCTGGTGCTCATACCAGAGGGCAAACTACCTACCCGTAACAAACCTGTTAAGATCCCATGAATATTGAACGTTTATAAATGTTATTATGTGATAATAGAGCTCCACTCCGCCTTCTTTGTTTCAAGGAGAATAATCCCAAGCTAACCAATCACTCCACCAAGCTCCAGTTTATCCAATGTTGACAACATTTTCGCAAATCTCTGCTGTCCCCTGCTGAAATTGGATAGTGGTGGGGTCCGTTTAGAGGTGGCGAAACTGCCATCGGATGATGTGACTTATGTGGAGGTTGGTGAGATAGAAGATGAGGACCTTGTTGTGGTTGGAGGTGTGGACTTCATGGGCGGAGGTACGGGACATGGATGAGATGCGATTGAGGGCATCTTCAACCAGAAAGGAGGGGAAGTTCCGGTCTTTAAAGAAGGAGGACACCTGGTGTGTTCTGTGGCGGAACTGGTCCTTTGGGAGCAGATGCGATGGAGGTGAAAGAATTGGGAATACAGGATAACATTTACGCAAGAGGTAGGGTGGGAGGAGGTATAATCCAGACAGCTGTGGGAATCAGTGGATTTGTAAAAAGTGTCAGTAACACTGACTTCTAGGGATATGTTTCCCTCCCCACCCCTATCCACTTTTCACAAAGACTGTTTCCTCCACGACTACCTAGTCAAGTCCACACCCTCTAATGACCCACCCTCCCCTCCCGGCACCTTCCCCTGCCACCGCAGGAATTGCAAAACCTGTACCCACATCTTCCCCCTCACATCCTTCCAAAGCTTCTATGGAGCCTTCCACATCTATCAAATGTTGTGGTTCTGTTCGCCGAGCTGGATGTTTTTGTTGCAAACGTTTCGTTCCCTGGCTAGGCAACATCATCAGTGCTTGGGAGCCTCCTGCAAAGCGCTTCTTTGATGTTTCCTCCGGTGTTTATAGTGGTCTGTCCCTGCCGCTTCCGGTTGTCAGTTTCAGCTGTACGCTGTAGTGG
>NC_057727.1:49524233-49528487 GCF_004010195.1 Chiloscyllium plagiosum
TCTTCTTTTTTCAGTTCTGGTGTACTGCAGTGTGTTGTGGCCCTTTTGAATAGTGTCCTGATGCAGCTTCGTTTGTGTGTGTTGGGGTGGTTACTTTCATAGTTTAGGACTTGGTCTGTGTGTGTGGCTTTCCTGTGTACTCTTGTAGTGAATTCTCCGTCTGGTGTTCTCTGTACCATCACGTCTAGGAATGGGAGTTGGCTATCTTTTTCTTCTTCTCTCGTGAATCGGATTCCTGTGCGTGTGGCGTTGGTGATCCGGTGTGTTTTTTCTATTTCCGTGTTTTTAATGATTACAAACGTGTCATCGACATATCTGACCAAGAGTTTGGGTTGAATTTGTGGTAGGACTGTTTGTTCTAACATTTGCATAACTGCCTCTGCTATGAGTCCCGAGATTGGTGATCCCATGGGTGCTCCGTTGAGTTGTTCGTAAATCTGGTTGTTGAATGTGAAGTGTGAAGTGTCCATACATCAGGAGCATCTCGGAACTGACTGCCAGACTACTGCGACCCCTAGGACTCATAACGGCACACAAACCAACAGCCACGCTCAGACAACAACTCACCAGAAGGAAGGACCCGATACCCAACATGAGCAAGACGAATGAAGTGTACAAAATACCATGCAAGGACTGCGCTAACCACTAGATAGGACAAAATGGAAGACAGCTAACAATCTGCATACATGAACATCAACTAGCCACCAAACGACACGACCAGCTATCCTTAGTAGCCACACACGCAGACAACAAGCAACATGAATTCGACTGGGACAACACTACTATCATAGGGCAAGCCAGACAGAGAACAGCCAGGGAATTCCTAGAGGCATGGCATTCATCCACAAACACCATCAACAAACACATCGACCTAGACCCAATATACCAACCACTACAGCGTACAGCTGAAACTGACAAGCGGAAGCGGCAGGGACAGACCATATAAACACCGGAGGAAACATCAAAGAAGCGCTTTGCAGGAGGCTCCCAAGCATTGATGATGTTGCCTAGCCAGGGGACGAAACGTTTGCAACAAAAACATCCAGCTCGGCGAACAGAACCACAACAACGAGCACCCGAGCTACAAATCTTCGCACAAACTTTGAATCTATCAAATGTGCATCTGCACTTCCACACTTGCATTTATTGCATCCGTTTCTCATGATGCGGTGTCTTCTACATTCTCGCAGAGCACTTCACAGAACATTTCCAGGACACCCGCAACATTCAACCCAACGCCCCGTGACCGAACACATCAACTACCCCTCCCCACCCACTCTCCCGAGGGCATGCAGGCCCTGGGCCTCCTCCACCGCCATTACCTCATCACCTGACGCCTCATCGTCGACCTCGGGACCCTTCAACCCCAGGGCATCAATGTGCTATTCACCAGATTACTCCTCTCCCCACGTCCACCTTATCAGAGTTCCAGCCTTCTAGCTTGGCACCATCCTACTGACGTGTACCATCTGTCTATCTTCCTTCCCACCTATCCGCTCCGCCCTCTTCTCCGACCTATCACCTTTAACCCCACTTCCATCCACCTACAGCATTCTCAGCTAAATTCTTCCCAGACCCAGACCTCCCGTTTTTCTCTCCACCCTCGAGGCTCCCAGCTTTAGACCTGATGAAGGGCTTTTGCCCGAAACATCATCTTTTTTTTGCAATTCGGATGCTGCCTGACCTGCTGTGTTTCTTCAGAACCACTCTAATATTGATTTTGATCTCCAGCATCTACAGTATGCACTTCCGTCCAACTGCTTCCCCCGTCCATTGATCTTCAGCAATCGTGAATGTCCATTCCATGATTTCTTTGTCCGTCTACACTACACAGAATACACACTGTTATTGTTTCTTCTCCCCAAATTCATTAACAGTCATTGATCTGGAATCAATTCCATTCAGCATTTTACTTTTCCACCTGACTAATGCATCCCTGCAGTCCTTGGCATTCTTCACCAAAGTCAACTACACGACCAATTGTTATATCATCAGCAAACTTGCAAATCATGGCTTCTACAACTAAGTCTAAATCATTGGTCTCCATCAGAAAACAGTGGCACTCCACTGGAAATAGGCATCCAAACAGGGTTCATTGCTGGTTAAATAAAAAACTTCAATAACAGTAGTATCGAACTCCTGCTGTCATTTGTAAACTTCCTGGTGACTCTGTCAGTTGGTCTCCTGAGTGATCACTTCTCACATATGGGAGTGGTGAATGACCTGTGCGCATTGTGACTGAGCAAGTGAGTTTACACCTCAGCGGGTAATTGAATCCATTCCTGCAGTTTTCCCATGGCCCTGACTTTTTGGCGCTTCGGGTATCTTTGTGTCTATTTAGTTTGGATATCAGTTGAATTCGAGTCCACACAGACACGATTCCCATTTTCCCCGTTGTTCATGTATTTTTATTATTCCTTATTTTCCCACGGAATGTGGCTATCATTGGTCTGAAGACCATTTGTTGTTCATTCTTAATTCACCTTGAACTGAGTCAGAGGGCATTCATGGGTGAACCACATTGTCGTGGGTCTGGAGTCACATGTTGACAGGACTCGTTCCGGTCCGCAGATTCACCTTTCGAAGGGACATGAACGAATGAGTTTTCAGTAATATTAAGTTATTGTCTCTGTTCCTGAGACTGGGTTTATTTTCCAGATTTTATTCATTGAATTTAACTAACAGCAGCTGTCACGTTCCAGTCTCCAAAGATTACTAGCCCAATAGATAGCTGTTGCACTAACAACTCCCTGCTGCATTTCTCTATTCAAACAATGACATTGTCAGTTCAGATTTTCCCAGATGGAGAGAGAATAGGACGCGTTTCTGTCTTGGAATGGAAACAATGTACGCTGGATTTGAGTGTTTACTAGAGCAAGAGACTGATGTGGAGACGGTGTGAGCAAAAGCAGTTCTTACTGTCAAAGCAACAAAATATCGGTTTGTTAAGGAAAATGTCTTAGAATGCCTTCAATACGTCGACCTCTCACTTAAGGCTCCAGCACGCTTCCTCTGAGACAATTCTCAGTGCGGGTTAATGCTGCTGCTCAATCTTAATAATGTAATAAATTGAGATCAATATTCCTTCCACCCCGCCTTTGAATAGAAGCACTCACAGCCTCAGCATTTCATGCGCTTGGATATACAGACAAAATCTTTTCCCTGGGGTCGGAGAGTCCAGAACTAGAGTGCATCGGTTTAGGTTGAAAATGGAAAGATATAAAAGAGAACTAAGGGGCTACGTTTTCATACAGAAGGTAGTGCATGTATGGAATGAGCTGCCAGGGGAAGTGGTGGAGGCTTGTACAATTGTAATATTTCAAAGGCATTTGGATGGGTATATGAATAGGAATGGTTTGGCGGGATACGTGCTGGGTGCTGGCAGGTGGGACTAGATTGGGTTGGGATATCTGGTCGGCATGGACGGGCTGGACTGAAGAGTTTGTTTCCATGCTGTACATCTCTATGACTCTATGACTCTATTACCGGGCCTTTACCAATCAAGTCACTGGTGCCACAGAATAGCTTCACGTGCTCATGTCCAACGCCACTTCCAGTCCCTATACACATCCATCCCCCATCACGAAGGCCTCAAAGCCCCCCGCTTCTTCCTTTCCCGCCGAACCAACCAGTCCCCTTCCACTGACACCCTCCTTCGACTGACTGAACTGGTCCTCAGTCTGAACAACTTCTCTTTCCAATCCTCCCACTTCCTCCAAATCAAAGCAGTAGCCATGGGCACCCGCATGGGCCCCAACTATGCATACCTCTTCGTTGGATAAGTGGAACAGTCCATCTTTCGCAGCGACACTGGCACCACCACCCACCTTTTCCTCTGCTACATCGATAAGTGTATCGGCGCTGCCTCGTGCTCCCACAAGGAGGTTGAACAGTTCATCCATTTTACTAACACCTTCCACCCCGACCTCAAATTTACCTGGACCGTCTGAGACTCCTCCCTCCCCTTCCTAGACCTCTCCATTTCTATCTAGGACGACCGACTCAACACGGACGTTTACTATAAATCGACTGACTCCCACAGCTACCTAGATTACATCTCCTCCCACCCTGCCCCATGTAAAAACGCCATCCCATATTCCCAATTCCTTCGCCTTTGCCGAATCTGCTGCCAGGAGGACCAATTCCAATACCGAACAACCCAGATGGCCTCCTTCTTCAAAGACCGCAATTTTCCCTCAGACGTGGTTGACGATGCTCTCCACCGCATCTCCTCCACTTCCCGCTCCTCCGCCC
>NC_057727.1:49529004-49531413 GCF_004010195.1 Chiloscyllium plagiosum
CTCCCCCAAGTCCCTCCTCCCTACCTTTTATCTTAGCCTGCTTGGCACACCCTCCTCATTCATGAAGAAGGGCTCATGCCCGAAACGTCGATTCTCCTGCTCCTCGGATGCTGCCTGACCTGCTGCGCTTTTCCAGCAACACATTTTTAAGCTCTGATCTCCAGCATCTGCAGTCCTCACGTTTTCCACCGCCACTTCCAGTTTGGTATTCGCGGCTGTGCCACAAAGTTTGTCTGATTCTGGTTCCAGGAACTGGAGTGATGTGCCTGACTGCAGCAATGTGTACTTCCTTGTGTGTGGAAGTTGGTGAAGAAACTGTTATTAACACATAGTTAATAACACATTGTTATTGAAACATACATTCCACCAATATCCCGCACCATCCCCTGAACCTTTTTTTCTAGAAATCTATCAAACTCAGTCTTCAACATGCAGTATTCGATGAAACCACCACAGCGTCTGGTGATATCGAATTTAAAGATTCAGCTAATTCTGAATTCCCACATGTCTGCAGTCGCTCAAGTAATATTCTTGCTGTATATCTGCTTCTCTTCCTAACGCATCCTCTGTCACTGTAATTATTGTTGTTTTTAAACGCGGGACTTTGCATGACTCAGTGGTGGTTTGAATGTTAAAACATTCTGCATTGTGGCCGCAGTAAGATCGTTCGAATCCGAGTCATGCATTTTATTCTTTGTGATTAATGCTGAAGAAACACAGAAAGGAATCAGTTGATTTCACATGAAGGCATTCTCTGAGATTATGTCTTTTTTCCATCAAACCCCTCTGTCTCTCGCACATCTCTGCGAGTCATATATCAGGATCCAGACTCACCATTCTCGGAGAATTCCCTACCTCCCGCAATCACATACCTCCTTTAAGTTCCTCGTCCCATTTCCCTTACAATCACTTTCACATTCACCTCCTTCAGTCTGTGTTGCTGTGCTCACTGTTACAGGGTGACCATGCCCAAGTCTTACCATCGGGACGTTGAAAGTATTTGATCCATTTCGATACCGCAGTTGTGAGCTCAATCCTCATGGCGCAGCTTTTACTGACATGGACCAGCGATTATTGAACCATTCGGCTCAGGAAAAGGGCACAGGGAAGCATTGAGGAAAATAAACTTTATTCAAAAAACACCAGTTTCTGTCGACTTTCGCATCATTTATTTCACTTGTTCATTGGGCTCTAGCGAGACTACTGTGTGTAGTTATGCAGGGGAGATTTGCCAGGATATTGTCTGGCTGAAGAAGAGAGATTGGACAAACTGGAGTTGTTTTTCTTAGAGAAGAGGAGATTTCGAGGGGCAAGATTAAGATGTACAAAGTACTGAGGGATACGAATAGCGTAGACTGAAATACATGTTTCGCTTTGATGGAGATTTCAATCACGGGAGGCCATCGATTTAAGGTCAGAGTCGGAAAGATTAGAGTGAATGCGTGGAAAAACGTTTTCAAACAGTGGGTGGTTGAAATGGGGAACACAGTGTATGCAAGGGTCGGAGAGGAAGAAATCCACATAACTTTCCGAAGTATTCAAATGTGAACTTATAATGCCAAGACATACAGGGATGTGGGTCAAGTGATTTGAAAAGGAGTTAGGATAGTTAAGCAATTATTATTGAGCAATACAGATACTCCGTTCTAAGTATGGATTATTGATACCTGTCCTTCCATTCTCGAAGGGACATGTCACAGGAAGAACTGTGCTGTCTGAATCAGCGTGGGGGAGCACTACTGCTCTCGGGGAGACAGGATGACTGTGACAGTGCAAACACATAACTTCTCAAGTTGTACCTGGTGCTGTTGTCAAAATGAAAATCATTTGATAATTTTGCTCCGGAGTGAGGTGTTTACTTATAGCAGGTAGCTCAGGAAGATATACATTCTACTGCCCTTTCCCACTGGCCCACACCACTAAATACTGGCACTATGCAGGACAATTGCTCTCTGTACACCATCGTCCAATCCTCCTTGACCCCCAGCTCTTCCCCATTTGGCACCATTACACGAAATCCCAGAAGGTGTAATGCTGCTCGTTTACGATGTCACAATACTGTGTAAGGTTCCACTGATTTATCTGCCCATCACTCAATTTAGCAAACTGCATTTCCTGCTCAGATTGTGGTCTCATCAAGACTGTGGAGAGAAAAACAAAGCGGGTGACAAACATAAGTACACATACATTCTGTCGGCAAGCAAACTAAGACCCTAAGCTTCCAGGTTCCTGTCACTGCGACGTCCCACTGTGTTCCCATGCCTCCATGTCAGTTTGGTCTGCTGCAGAGCTCCCGCATAGCACAGCGCGAGTTGGAAGAGCAGCACGTCATTTCCTACTGAGAGACCATACAATCTTCAGTACCCAACATTGAGTTCAATCATTTTAGGCCCTGCTCCACCCACACAT
>NC_057727.1:49531493-49535065 GCF_004010195.1 Chiloscyllium plagiosum
GTCTGAGCTCGACCATTCCCCCTGCGAAGATAAGCGAAAGTGAGGGCTGCAGGTGCTGGAGCTCAGAGTCGGAAGTGTAGTACTGGAAGAGCACAGCACGTCAGACAGCATCAGAGGAGCAGGAGAATCGATGCTTCGGGCACAAGCCACTGCCATTCCATGACCAGCCGACGCCTGCAGGAAGAACGTCTCATATTCCACCTTAGGACCCTACAATCACACGGGCTAAATGTGTATTTCAATAGCTTCCTCATTAGTGGGCGGCACGGTGGCACAGTGGCACAGTGGTTAGCACTGCTGCCTCGCAGCGCCAGAGACCCGGGTTCAATTCCCGACTCAGGCGACTGACTGTGTGGAGTTTGCACGTTCTCCCCGTGTCTGCGTGGGTTTCCTCCGGGTGCTCCGGCACAGTCCAAAGATGTGCAGGGTCAGGTGAATTGGCCATACTAAATTGCCCGTAGTGTTAGATAAGGGGTAAATGTCGGGGTATGGGCGGGTTTCGCTTCGGCGGGTCGGTGTGGACTTGTTGGGCCGAAGGGCCTGTTTCCACACTGTAATCTAATCTAAGTCTTCACGTCCCCCCACATTATCCCAGTCCAAAGCCTCCAACTCGGCACTGCTCTCTGGACCCGGCCATCAAACCCCGTCTGAACGATCACCTTCTCCCTCACCTTCATCCACCTATCGCTTTCCCAGCTACCTGACCACCAACCCCATTCCCCTCTCTCAAACACCACACAAAAGTCTCATTCCTGATGAATGGCTTATGCCCGAAACATCGATTCTCCTGCTCATCGGATGCTGCCTGGCCGGCTGTGCTTTTTAAAAGCACTACACTCTCGTCACTGCAAAGATAGATGAGCGCGATTGGGGCTCTTAATCTGAGACCGGAGAAATCTAAGAGAGGAATTGATTAATGTGCACAGAAAGGGAATAGATGCGTGTGACAGGAATAAACTTCTAATGGGAAGGGTTAATAACCAGAGATCTAGATGAAACGCTAGAGAGAGGATGTTCAGAGAAGATTTAGGAAGAACGTTTGCATCCTGAGAGTGTTGTTTGTCTGGAACTCACTGTGTGAACGTATGGTAAATCTAAGAGTCCTCAGAACACTTCAGGATTATTTAGCCGAACACTTGAGGAGCTAGAGCATGTACGGATAAGGACCAGGTCCTGGAAAGTGGGGCGAGGATAAATAGATGTTTGATGAAAGACTTGAACACCGTAACGTTGGGTGCACTAAAATGTAGGCTAGCTCACCTCTGTGGCACAATGAAAGTCGTGTTGGACTTCTACTGCATTGTTAAGATTGTGATTCAAAGTTTGTGGGTTTGAGTCCCAGCAGAATCGGAGTTTAGCTCAGACTTCAGCTGAATCAATGATTGCTCTGCTGATTCATCATCAGTTCCCATCGTCTGGGGTTCTCGTCCCCGCTACTGACCAGAAAAGATTCCTCACCTTCTTGGTGGTGAGTTTTGAGGGAATCGCATCATTTGAAATATGATCAGTCCAGAATACGCTGCTCATTCACAAAACCAACTGCTGAATCCCACTGTCTCTATACACATTTCCCTCCCACGGTTGCACCGAGGTTTTCGGTTTATTCAGTGTCTTTTCGCCTTTGGGCGACAGGTTGATGTGGATGGGCTGGGAAAATAGATTGACGTGTTCGCTCAGCTATAATGATATCAAATGGCGGGGTAGCGCTTGCGGGTGAAATGGCCCCCTCCTATTCCTCTCTGTCTGTGCTGTTTCTGACAGAGGGTTTTAAACTATAACATGATGAGGACACTGTGAACCTACAGCATGGAATACCAATGTCCTCCCCGTTATCCCACCGCTCTCACAGCTGGAATACACGGCTCCTGTTGCAGCTTTTGATCAGACAGTGGAGGATTCTCCCAGGCGCTCTGTCAGACTGCATGCTCCTTCACACAGGTTTCCAACTGGATACATGGAGCGAACGGCCGTGTGGATATTGTGATATTTGCCTGGCTAGAATTCTGGCCACGGTAATAATCATGAATTTCGGGAATTCTGGATCTTACTCTGGATTTTTATCACTTTACAATTTAAACTGAAATTCAATTTACTCTTACATAACATTCTTATATCTTCAGTATTCATGAAAACTGTACAACATGTCCTTGGATGTAACCATGTCGAATATTGATGATGAGTGCAGTATATTTCTTGTTGTCTGTAGGAACATGCAGACGGATGATAGTGAAGTGTTGTTGAATCGAATTCTGTGCCAAATTGAAGCCGACCAAATGAGAAGTCCTGTGACAGCGATAATATAACATTGTCTGTAAACAACGCAGCGACCCACAGAAACCCAGTTTTCATTCAAGTCTATTTTGCACAACGTTTTTCTATGTCCCATTTCCTGAACCTGATGCTCGAGAAGTCACAGGTCCATATCAGTTCCTCCTCCTCTGCCTTAGCTTTAATTTCAGAACCACAGCAAAAGTAGAACAGGCGGGTCGAAGGTCCCAGAGGTACGAGTAGGGCACTTTATAGGCTTGCTGCTGGCGGCTCCAGTGGAGCAACTGATCAGCGCTTGGTACTTAACAGAATGTAAAAACGCCGCAGTTGTAATTCCAATCGTTATCTAAAGTTGCTTTTACTGACGTTTATCAGGAATTATTGGATCATCAGACTGAAGCATAGTTGAAGAATAATGTCGAATAAAGCAGCATCTATTCTAAAACTCCAGTTGCTGATTTGGGAAAGGTATCAATTGTTAACCGTAAAACTGCACATATTCCCCAAGTAATTATCCATCTGTGGATCGAGAAACAGAGATGATGTTTTAGCTTGATGACCTTTTTCAAATCTCTAACACTGCACTGGATTACATTCTTGAAAAGGCTCTTAAACACGTTTCATATAATCCTGTTTGCTGCAAACTCACACAGCTCAATTAACCGTTCAAAAGGAATTCGATTTATTTCTTTGGGTAGATTGAATGTTGTCACCGAATCTGTTAAAGTCATGACAAATAGTTTTGATGCTGTGTGGAACAAAGGGTTCAAACAGGAATAAGGATGAGTCTTGTCGCTGGATTTTTCGCTCGGAGATGAGTGAGTATTAAAAGGAATCAGTCCCGTTCCTGGTCATTGTGACCAAATCTTCAAGGCAACAGATGGCAATGATAATGATGCTTGATATCGACAGGTCCGTTCCTACTCACTGGAGTCACCATTGTATTACATATCACGTGAGCGGAGGAGATGATGATCCTTATAGCAAACTGAGGCAGTGCGACATTTAATCCCACGTTGTTAGTCTCACTCTATACCATAAACCAGTTATCCAGCGGACTGAGCTAACCGGCTTCCATTTAATGCAAAGCTAAAACAAACAGCTCAGCACATTAACAATCTTTCGTAGTTCACGGAGAACCAGCTGCTACACCTTTCAACACCATTAGATCTTCTTACACTTAACATGCTCAGTTGCAGGTATTTAGCAATTTCTTTCCGATGAACGCTGAACAATTTGTGAGTGCGTCCATTTTGCCTCCCCATTGAGGCAGTGCAGAATCCCTGTCCCTGTTAAATTCGCTC
>NC_057727.1:49535238-49551933 GCF_004010195.1 Chiloscyllium plagiosum
TAGGACACAAATCAGTCATTCCTGATTTGTGTCGCGTGATTCGTCGTCTATTCCACCATCCAATTAAATCCCTTCTTTTCTTTTCTCGTGGCTTTATCTCCCAGTAAACCTCATTTCCGTCATCTCTCACGATTTTGTATCAAGGGAACTCTGGCCATATCCTTTTTAACTATATTCCACACCCCAACCCCCGTCTATTTCATCATCTTTTTATATCCCAGTAAATTTCGTCCTGAGAAATGATGCTGGGTCTAATTCAACTCATTAAAACTACTTACCACTATGCTATGAAGTCTCATTACTGGCACAGGAAAGGTGTGGGCTATTTTACTTGCAGGTGAATCGATGGCTGCAGCAACATTGGGTCAACTCGCAGTCACACAGGTGACTGTTGTTCTCATTTTATTAGTTCTCAACGGGTGTTGAAGTAACATAGTGAGGAATCAATTAATATTGTAAGACATACATAACCGGGTGTGTTAAGTCTAAGGTTATGAGAATAGGGCAGTTTAAATTAACATAGACCAGAGATTGTTCAAATCTCTGTCACATGAGATTGACAGAGAGCAATGTTGAGCGAAATAGACTGTCTTGGCAAATGCCATTGTTTTGAATTTGTGGTGTAATGTACTTTTAATGGTGCTGAAATGTCTGGCTAGCTCAAGGAGTCCAGAACAAGGTAACAACATAACATTAGGTCGTAACAACTTACAGCTGTGTTACATGGATACAAAAATAAATTCGAATTCGGCCAATCAGTTTCAATTATGCCCCAATCAAGTTTGAATTTGGTATTTTTACAATGGTAAAACCAATGAAACGATCCGACGTTTTGTGGGACAAATATCGGACATTTTGAACAGTTACCCAGAGCGGCAAAGAACAGCAAAGAGAGCAGCTAAAAGACCAACAGATGGTGGATGTTAGTAAAATCTCCAAGAGGTGCCTATCTGGAGAAATAGATTTCATAGAACAGAAGCATCAATACCGACCTGGAGAAAAAATCTACAGAGAAAGATACGAAGAGAAGATTCGACAACAAGCTGGTTTGTAAATTTATTTTTTTTGTTAATGTTAATGGGGTCGGGGTTGGGGAAGGTATTGTAGAGCACAAGGTTTAGAGAAATGAGTTGTGAGTAGTTATAAGTTGATTATTCTCTGTCAAATGTTAAAAAAAACCCAATAGAGTTGTTATTTTTAACTTTAAATCGTGATTTTTGGAATAGTTCTTTGCCTCTTGAATTTTTACAGAATACAGTACAGGGTGAATCCTTTCTGTTTTGTCGGTTTACATTTGCAGAGGGGTTTACCCCGTCACGTAACACCAATTTCTATGGTTGCTTTGTTGTTTCACACATTTGTGAATTTTGCCGCATTAACGATTTTGAAGTTGTCCCCTCTACAGAAAAGGTCCGTGCTTTTGCACCATTGTACAAAAGGTGCAGTGTGTCTAAGCCCTACAATGACATCCGACGCTGTTTCAATCTATCTATCCTGATATCGACCCGTGGAAACAGCACTGCGCACTCTCCTCCAGTCTGGAAAACAATCCCTTCATAGATAATGCTACATCCCGCTCTCAAGCGGCTTTTCAATCCATCGCTTTCAATTCCTCACGGAATCCTTTTCAACAGAATTTGTCACTGAGTCATTTGTTTGCGTTCAAATCCTGTGAGCAGAGGGTCACAGTTGGAGAGTGCTGAGCCCATAACCCAGAGGGCTGACAATACTCTGTGAACTGTACTCTGCTGTTCATCATTTCACTAACAGCAGGTAGATGTGTCAATGATCTGCAAATTTTCATGCCTGTTTTAAGAAGCAAGATAAACATTTCCTGGTACCTGCTCTTGTTGTCACACAGACAACAACAACAGCACCAGTCGAGATTATCTGCACTCCGACATCCGTTTCCTTCCCAGGGGTGTAAAGATGATGGTCCGAAACGATTTCTTCTGTTCCCTGTCACTCTGGGATGATGTGAGCTGTGAAATCTATTCTCTTAGCTTGGGGTAACGTGATAAAGCTTATACATATCAGGTGCAGTGTCCCTGAGCGACAGGATATGCTGCAGTAACATCCCATGCTGATTCAGACAGCAGAGCCCTCGCTATAACTTCGAAGAGGACACAGACACAGTTTCCGATGACTGGAAGAGACTCTGTCTTTCCCTGCAGTTCTGCTTCAGAATGTTTCATCTGTTTCAGATGGCGTTATTTGCACAAGGTTCCCAAAAGAAGATGGGTTCCTGTGCATGTGAAATCTCCCTTTTGTACAGCTTTCCAGAATTTGCAAAACTCCCACTCCCTCCAGCCGCCTCCCCGATCCCCAAACCCGTGTTTGATATGGAGCTGAATAGCGTGTTCACCTTTCTCTCCCATGACATTGATTGCCATGCCACACGCCAGACGAAAAGCTGAAGAGTGCGGGAAACTGCTGTGGTCAGCGCTAACAGAGCGCTCCCAGCGGGAGCGTATTGGGCTCATAACCCCGAAATTAATGGATTGAAAACATCCTCTGCTCGTTGACAATTCCAGGTTTCAGGGTGTGTACTGTCCCCGCTAGTGTTCCGATATAACATAGCTCCATTCTACGTATTGCACGTTGTTTCATTTCCGCTTCCTTTCACTCAATGTATCTGAAATGAATATTTCATACTGATACACCCGCCAAATTTACACAGGTGAGGAAACAGACTTGTGAAGGTCTGGAAGCTCTTTTTCCTGTTCTCTGTCGGTCTGCTCTGATCTGATTCGCAAAATCATTTTCCAGAGCTGGTAATGAATTGGTGAAGGTGAGATATATCAGTTGTAGAGTGCTTTAACCGCATGACGCCCTGCAGTTATTCCCCACGCTGTTTGACACAGCCATGTCCTTCCCGTGAAATGAAAAGCCGTGAGTGACAATTGGATCAACTTGTTGGAGACAGCATTATGACACTGACACAGTTCCGCATTATTATAACATAGATGACCAATTATGAATAACCACAGAGATATGCAAGCCAAAGAGAGTCGCCCAGGGGTCGATGGGCTGAACAGCTTCTGTCGGCGCGTGAGTAACGCCACACGTTGATGCTGTCCCTCCTCCTGTATCTGGGACAGAGTGGCTGATGGTGAAACAATGTTTCATTTTAACCCTCCCTTTCGTGTTGGACTGTCTGCAGCCCCGTAGCTCAGAGCCGTGGGGATGACTCTCAGTGACTGAGGGTTTCAGTTGCATTCTCTTCATCTGGGGCAGGTGTTAACTGCTGCCCGATTGCAACATAGAAACCAATGTCACTGTTACAAAAGCCTTTCTGCAGCATTGCTGTGTGAAGATGGATTCTGAACAGCAAACAGGCTACACAAAAATGCCCTCACATCAATTTACATTCTGTCTTTCCCAACAGACAACTCTCAGATAAATGATATTTTCAGGAAGTTCCCAAGCAAACTTCCGGATTTCCAGCACTTGATGGAACTGGCTGTGTCGATCAGAGCGAGCTTGAGAGCACATCCACGCTTACCTCCCCTCACACTGCCTGCCATTGGAGGGAAATAGCTGAATACTCTGGCGATGGAGTCCAAGCGAAATGGATAAACAGCACTGTCCCGTGAACAAGGAGACGGAATGAGAAGGCGATATTCTTGAAACTCTTTGGAGCTTAGAAATCCGAGAGCAAAGTGTAATGACGTTAGATCCGAGCGACTTTGAACTGGTTTGGTGTTGGAAACCTAAGAATGTCACTTGCCTCGGGGCATCATTGTCGCTTATTAGCTTGAGTTAATACTGGCATGTGAGAATTTCTTACTTCAAGTCGCCATCGATCCTTGGTTGTTTGATTTCACTTTGCCCGCTCGCCCTATCAACTGTTTGATAAAAACAAGGTGTAAAACATGAAGTTGCACTCCTTGAAATAACGTCGAGTTCAGGGGTAATAAGTGTCATGGTAGTGGGCATGGCACAGTACCACATGCGGTGAAACCGAAACAAGTGTTTCAGGATGTTCACCCACACAGTCCCACTCTGAATAATTCCACCATCTGGATGTTTGCACAGTTGTGGGTTTTAAACCTTAGGAAGTGGGGACGGGAAAGGATTGGAAACAGCGCTGAACAGGTTGATGGGAATGGTCTGGTATATGAGGAATGTCAACAATAAAGGTCATTTGGAAAGTTGGGACAGTTTTCCTTGGAGAGCAGAAGGCCGAAAGTTGGCCTTGTTAATCCTTTCCAAGACATGAGTGGGATGTACAGAGGAAATAAGGAAGGGAGAATGTTCCCTACGCCTGAAAGGATCGAGAACGATTCGGCAGATATTTAAAGTCATTAGTAAAAGAAGAAAAATGTATATGAGGAGAAACGTTTTCACATAGGCAGTGGTTAGGGTCTGTAAACCACTGTCTGACATTGACAGAGACGCAGTTTCAATCGAGTTACTTAAAAACTAATTCGATGTTTACGTTGAAAGTAAAAGTGTAGAGAATTACCGGGAGAAGGCAAGAGAATGATGTCAAAAGAGAAGCACATTTATCTCTGTGGAGAGCCAGCACAGCTAAGGTGTTTTGTGACACATTTGTAATTCTGAGTGGAATCACAGTTAGACCAACAGAATGTAGGGAGTTAAACAACGATGATATTGGCAAAGCCGGGACACATCTGCACAACAGAATATTATCCAGCACGTACATGTCACAGGGAGGATGGCACTGCCTGATAATCCTGCAGGGTGTCCTGCGGATCAGACACAGCACCCTTCATTACTGGGAGAAGGTCAGGGCTCTGTAGTTTGACCAAGCAGCCTCAGCCACAGGATTCAGGTTCCAATTTCGCAGGTGGTGGAGGTTTGAATCCCACTGCTACAATTTCCGTCGCATCAGCTGCAGCGTGTTAAAGTGCTATGGTCAAAGGACAACTGCGGGTGTGTCTCTTGGAGAGTAAACTGCAATATGGGAGAGTGCAGATTTTATCCAAGGGGTCAGTCCCCGTGCTGTCATGACATGTTCGCCTTCCACACGATAAATCGCGGTCTCAAGCAGCTCTCCTGCTGCTGTTTCGTTCCAGGCAAGTTGAGTTTTCACTGGAACCGAAGACAGACTGTTGTTTCATCGCTGTTGTGAAACAAAGTCCTGCGGTGACTCTACTCGTTGCGTTTTGGTTTTCTGGCGCAAGGGAAAATTATTCCAATGAATTCCGATGTCATATGTTTTTAAATTTATTCTATTTCCTTCTTTTCTGTCCTGGAGACGGCGGAAGGGAAAGCTAATCTAATCGAGAATGTGATAGATGAAATTGACTTTCGCTGGCCCATTCTTATTGTGTTCTTTCTTTCTCTCTTATCAGCACTTTCTGGGAAGTGGTGGGGCACTAAGGCTCCAGTATCCTTGAAAGAATAATTTGGAATTACCCTGCTGTTAGTTGTGAGATTAGTTTATGGCTCTTGCCCTCGGACTGTCTCACATTTAGCATTCATGCTTCGCTGTGTCTGAAAATGCATTTGGTTTGTCATTTTTGTTTGTGTTCCGTGTTAAATCGTGACTGTTTTGCGATTCGCTCAGTACATTTCGAGATAACACAGTTTGTGAAATAATTTCCAGCAGCAAAAACCCTCAACTGAGGATTCGGGAATATTTCCCGAAGTATGGTCATTCGGGACAAAAGTAAGGAAGTCTTTCAGTTCTGCAGTTTTTCACAATGCTACCTTTCCGTTGAACAGTCGAATAGACTAAACTATTGCGCCACAGCGAGCGATGGCAAGCCCCGCTAATCGTAATCCTTTAAGGTTGGGGGGGGGGGTGTAAGCAACACAACGTTATTGAAGTACACAGCATGGCAACAGAGTCTTCGGTGTATATCGTCCATGATGACCACATCGCCATAATTAAACAAGTGCCATTTCCCAGCTTTTTGTTTCCAGTGCAACTTGTTTCTATAGTGTTGTGGTTGTCACATGTGCCTCACCCATGAAAGGTCCCCAGTTCGAAACTGGGCAGAAACAGCCCTGGTGAAACATTGTTAAGTGTTTCTCCAACCTGCTTCTGAACATACGCCATTCTGTTTAAGTGTGTAGTTCCCGCGTTCTAATCCTTCCACAAAAAACAGTAACACATTTGCATTCCTTGCGCAGATGGCCCATTTCAAAGCCAAGGAGAAAGCTGATGTGCTGGTGTCACGGTGCACCATGGATTCCAATGTAGCCCCTCTGTCAAATGTACCCCCAAGTCCTCTCTGACAGGCCTCATTTGGAAGCTGTCTGCCGTTATTCAAAGTGCGAGAATTAGCACCAGAAGTCCTGAATCATGTTTTTGCACGTTAGCGGCTCATTCCGTCAGCAACAGCAATGAATGAATTTACACTCTCAGAGGAACCTCTGGACTTGTGCTGTCACAGCGTCACTAATATTAAGGTGTGTCCCGGGAACTAAGCAATGTTGGAAGTGGGAATTCGGAAATAACAGCCAGGCTACCAAATGCCATTGCATCCATTTGGTTTTCTTCAAATCATAGATGAGCAGGAAAATGTAAACGGGGAGGGGGAGGGGAGGGGGGAAGCGGGATTACAAAGTGAGGCAGTTGCAGCTCTGGTGAAACTCTTTCTTTGTGATTCACTCAGCAACCAGAGACCTGAAGGTGACTCAGGCGTGAGAGCTCGTCACATCGAGAACAATAAGCACTCAAGTGCAGTTAGCACCTCTTTGACATCTTGTGGTGTGGGTGTGGGTGGTATAATCTCCTTTTGACTTCGGTAAATATGTTCAGAAACTGCCTATTGCATTAACGTGAACAGAGACTGCATCTCTAATAAGCATAAATTTTGTGAGATTTACTGATTCGCTTCCCATCGATTCCCACACAGGTTTCCAACTCAGTTGGCAGCCATGTCGCTCATCTCCAGATGGAGACATCTCTGCAGCAAGTTGCATGGTTAATGTAACAGACAAGAAAAGTGCCAACTCGTACTGGCACCGAGGTATGAGCATGCTGACATTGTGATCTGTCTTCTCGGATTGTACTGCTACCGCGGCTTTTCAGAGAACATTCTTTGTGACTGTTAATGTGAAAGTTGTTCTGTTTCGACCAATGGGTGAAATCATTTCCTAAAGCAAGAATCGACATTCCAGTAATGTCATGGTTATTTTATCAAATCATGACGGAACATGCTTTCTCACACTCGCATATGCATTTGTAGCTGAAAATAGTCTCAGAAGATAGATTCAACTTTCTATTGATTTTTGTGTGGATTGATGGGCTACCTTTATCTGTTGCGAAATTGATCTTGTAGTCGGGCATATCCCAGCTGCGATGCGAGCAGGACAGGGATCACGGAGCACAATTGAAAATGTATGAAAATAGATGGCACGCTTTCGGGTGTTACCGTGGCCGAGCGGTCTAAGGCGCTGGAAGCAGGTTCTAGTCTCTAAGGGGGCGTCGATTCCAATCCCACCACTGCCATTTCTGTGGACCAACAACAAAGCTGCAGCGTGTTTAAGTGCCGTGTTCAAAGCAAACAAAAAAAACCCAGAACTGGTGGGTTTGCTACTTGGAGAATTAACTGCGGTGTGGGAGTGCAGACTCTCTCAAAGGGATCAGTGTCTAATATCTGGAGTGCGATCTTTCCTATGGCCTCAGAGCACTGTCCACGGAGCAATTGGCTGTCATCGCCCAGATTCCCCTACCTGTTACAAACAGGCAGCTGCAAGTGTTTCTGGGGCTGGTGAACTACTGCAGGCCCTGGATTCCTGTCCATTGTGCTATTGATGCACCTCTGTGGGAGGCAGCTTCCCCTAAACAGCCAGCCAGAGTGAAGTGGACAACCAAAATGCAACGGGCATTCACTGAACTGAAACAACAACTAATCTTCACTCCTGCTCTGAGAGTCCCAGATGACTCACAGCCCTTCTATCTTTATGTAACCAAGTCAGAAGGGTTCGCGTCTGGCATTTTAACACAGCTTCATGGGGATCTCCGTCGCCCAGTTGCGTTTTATAATGCTTAGTTACCATCTGTTATGAGCAGAATACCGGCATGTTTGTGCACGGTGGAAGCAGCCACAATGACAGCGGATAAGACCACCTCCATTGTGCTAAATCACCCGTGTACTGTTTTCGTCCCACTGTCTCTCTCCCTGCTGCTTAATTCAGCAGCAATCCAACATTTTACTGCAACTCAGAGAACTGGTCATAAAGTTGAATTGTGATCTAGGTGTACCTTTCCCTACACCGCGCCCTAACTTTGAACCCCGCCACTCTAAGTCCGCTCACCTAACATGATTCTGCAAACAACCACAACCTCTTGGACCTGGTTCAGTATTCCTGACAAAGGGATCCTGCCAGAAACGTTCATTTTCCTGCATCTCGGAAGCTGTCTTAACTGATGTGTTTTTCAGCACCTTTCTCATCTTGACTCTCATCTCTAGCATCTGCAGTCCTCACTTTAGTCTGGTTCAGCAGGTGTCCTGACCAGTCTGAGAAAACCCGGACCAGATTCGTTTCACCAGCGGCTCTTCCTTCCGGCCATCCGACAAATACACAATAGCAGGCCAAGCCATTTGCACTCCCATCACCACTCTCGAATCAGCTGCATTGCCAGATGGGGTGTCCACACAGGCGGCAGAGTTCTTTGCTCTCACCAGAGCCTGCCTCTTGGCACAGGGCAGGACAGCCAATATCTACACAGACTCCAGATATGTCTTTGGAGTCGTTCAGGACTTTGGCACAATATGGAAACAGAGGATGTTTATCAGCTTTGCAGGGAGACCACTCCAACATGCTGCACTCGTTGCCAACATCCAACAAGCAGGCCTGCTACGCGCCGCTGTCACATTATAAAATGTGACGCCAATAACTCTGCCACCGATCCCGTCACACAAGCAAATGCCTCAGCTGATGCAGCCACCAGGGAATCTGCACTACTCCTTGCCACTTATGTCCTGCAGACCCCCACGGTGGTGAAACCTCCAGAGTCACCCGACTCTCTCGATGCAGCACAGCAAACCGCCACGCCAGAAGAGAGGGCTGCATGGGCCCGCATTAGTGCCATACAATCACTGTTCTTACAGATTCTTACCCACCGCTGTATCATTTAACTGAAAGCCCACCTGCACTTCTTGGCCCTGGTGGTACACGTAATCGAACACACAGGCAAGATGCTGTCAGCCATTCCTGGTATGCAGCGGGAGTCGCTGAAGTTGTCCAAGCTCTGCTGTCACAGTGCCTCATCTGTCTACTGAAAAATGCAGGGATGCCGATGGCCAAACGTGACTACATTCCAGTTCCTGATGGTCCATTCACCCAGCTTCTAATTGACCTTGCCCTCACACCTCAGAAGGAGGAATAAAAATTTGACCTAGTTATTGTCGACATGTTAAAAAAAATGACGCCGGAGCAGTGATAAAGTGTCTCCTGCAGGACGTTATTACAAGAGTTTTCTATCCCCGGGCACATAGAAACACACGGGGTTGGTGCCAATTTCTCCGCGAAGCTCATTACTGCTGACTGTGACGCACTCGGAATACCCAGGAGATACCACATTCTGTACCACCCCCCAGTCGTCAGGAATATTGGAGAGAATGAACAGCACCCTCAAAACCACCTTCCCCCAAATCACTCGGGACACAGGACTGGCTTGGCCAGACGGCCGGCGACAGGTGCTTCATACAGTAAGTGGACAGGGAAACCGAATGACGGAAATTACACTATTGAAGTGCTAATGGAACGACCCATGCCCACAGCCACCGGAACCCCAAAACTAACCAATGACACAGCGCTGCTCTTAACACAGGAAATTCTCTTTGATTACGTTTAAGCCATGAGTAGAAGGATCACTTTAAACCAAGATTTGCTAAAACCTGCGATGTACGTGGGTGCTGCTTATCTTCCTTTTGGTGGAAAAGGAATAAAGATTCGTGCACCTTCAATATTTCACTGTGTATCAAACCTGCACACACACAACATGGGTGCTGGGGAAAAATAAGCACGACCGCAGTTAGATGATACTGTGGGGGTACAACAAAAGAAAAGCAAACAAAAAAAGCTGCCATGTCCACCCCACGGCAGGAACCACTTCACCCGTTTAAACTGGGCACTATGTAAGGAGATAGTCCCTGCCGAAAGATTCTCTCTATCCGATATGGAAAGGACCAAGCTTGATCTGTCTCACGACGGTGCCAGCTGTCACGCTCCAAGGGAGACCAGAATGCGACGCAGTGAAAGAGGGCTCCGCCCCCACAGAAGGACAACCAAGCAGAACAGGATACAGCTCCAGACACCATAGAGGGATCCAGCTGCTCGCTGCAGCCATCGGGATAATCACTCTTGTTCTGACATGCACATCACCACTGATCGGTAACAGGGCACACAGAACAGAGCACTTAATCCACTGTGAGCCGTGGGTGAACATTTTCCTTGACATGACCCACATTTGTGCCCAAAGGTAAACCAGACCAGCTGCTGGGTCTGTGCCCGTATCCCTGGACATTCCCACAGCGGCAGTCCCCAGGGCGCAGTCCATTTTAACACTGCAGAGATGGCATAATTGTGACTTAAACTGGACAGGTCCCTGGGGTCACAACGCTCAGTCTGCTAACCAGACCGGCCATTCGTGTGGCTCATAGCTCAGACTGAAAAAAAAAAAACTGTCACTTGTTTACAGCTCCTGCGTGGACTCCAATCCGTTCACATCTGACACGAGGGTTGCTTTTCTCTCTGCTGTTCATCACATCTAGGAGAGAACTGTGGCAGAAATGATTGCTGTCTTCATCGACCGAAGAAGTTCATGCCGATTGCTCACCTTGTATTCAGAACTACCCACAAGAGAACTTTTCAACAGGAACACAGTTCTGTCTTCTGTGCAGGGGATCATTGCACAAGCACAGTATCACTCTTCTACTAGGCCATGCACAGTCATTCTTCCTCGAACATTCACAGTATCCGACTCTAACCAGACCAAAACCAGATGGTGCTGGAAAAACTCAGCATCTAACAAAAGAAATCCGAGTTAACATTTCGATTCCAGTGACCATTCCTCTGAACTGACGATAGCTTGGAAAATGTTGGTCTATCTGCAGAAGAAATTGTGGGAGTTGGGGGAGGGAAAGGTGTAAGCGATAGGTAGGGATAGAGTTCAAATAGAATGAAGAACAGTTGAACAAAGGAATGGATGATGATCTCGCTAGCAAGGTGAATACCTGTTAATGGAGACTGTTAGTGGCGAACCATATGTAGAGGACTGTAACAATGTGCCATTGGGTATCAAAGCTACACAGTTTATAGGCGCAAAGGCTGAAAACAGCGTTTTCCAGTTAAAATGCGTGAATGTGTTATGGAAGGCCATGTGACAACAAGGCATGGCGTTTGGGATAGGGGGATAGGACAAGGGAGAGTTCAGGCTCTAAAAAAATAAATTGATATGGGGCCTGGAATGCTGCAGACTCCCCAAATAGAAACTGACATGGTGTGCTTCCAGCACGCGCTGAGGTTCGCTGTAACTCTTCTTGAAGACAGAACTTAGATGTTCTGCTGTGTGGTGACCCAGTCCAAACTTCGTTTCCCAAAATAGTGGAAACCACATTGAGAGGAGTGATTGCAGTAGAGTGGATTGCGTAAAGTGCAGTTCATGTGTTTGGCGTGTTGGGCCTTTGGAAACAGAGGAGAGAAGACGTCAATGGATAGGTGAGGAGAGACAACAAGCAAAAGGAGATATTATTACAGAAATCATAAGGACACGAAACCTAACAAAAAGCACTTCACCTGAATGCTCGTCGCATTTATAACATGGTTGAAGAGCTAATGGCACATATCAACACGAATGAAAATGATTTAATAGACATTAGAGAGACACGTCAAAAGGATGGCCACGACTGCGAGTTCAATATCCAAGAGTACGAGATTACTTGGAAGGTCAGACAGCAGTGTAAAGAAGATGGTGTCTCTCTAATATACAAGGCCGACCTCAAGGCAGTGTGGAGAGACGCTATAAGTTCGATGGAGAATGAGTTTGAATTAATTTGCATGGAAAGAAGAAATTCTCTGAAGAAAAAGTCACTGATAGGTGCAGTTTCTAGGCCAGTAAATAATAACATCACATTGGTTAAGGCAATAAACAAAGAAATCAGCAATGCCTGTAAACATGAGTCGGCTATTATCATTAGGGATTTTAATCTACATGTAGCTTGGTCGAAGCAGCTCAGTCACAGTACCTTTGAGGAGGAGTTCGTTGAGTGTACCCGTGATAGTTTCCTTGAACAGGATGCAATGGAACCGATGAGAGGTTAAGCAACCCTCGATCTGGTCCTGCGTATTGGAACAGAAAGAATTAATGATCTCATAGTTAGGGATCCTCTTAGAACGAGTGATCACAGTATGGCAGAACTTAGAATTCAGATGGGGAGTGTGAAGATAAAATCCAATACCAAGGTCCTGTGCATGTACAGGGGCACAACAATAGAACGAGAGAGCACCTGGCGAAAGTAGACTGGAAACAAAGGTTATATGGTGGGACAGATATCGAGCAGTGGAGGACTTCCATCAAAGATTTTTTTGTGGAATTGCTCAGCAAAGGTATATTCCAGTGAAAAGGAAGGACTGTAAGTAAAGGGATAATCTGCCCTGCGTGTCTGAGGAAATAAGGGAGGCTATCAAAGTGAAAGAGAAGGCATACCAAACGGCCAAGAACAGCATGGAACTGGAAGATTGGGAAAATATTAAAGATGAGCAAACATGATTAGTAAACAATACAAAGACGGATAGCAAAAGTTCCTATATAAATATAAAAAGAAAAAAAGAGTGGCTCAACTAAAAGTTGGTAATTTTGAGGATGAGAAGGGGCACTTAGTTATGTGATGTGATGAAATGGCCGAGGCATTGAACAGGTATTTTGTGTCAGTCTTCACAGTGGAGTATACTAAAAACATGCCAGTAAGTGGCAAAGAGACAAATGTAGGTGAGGACCTGGAAACAAACATTATTACGGAAGAGGTAGTGTCAGGCAAGCTAATGGAGCTGAGGATGGACAAGTCTCCTGGCCGTGAGGGAATGCATCTCAGGGTTTTAAAGGAGATGGCGGGAGAAACAGCAAGTGCACTAGTGACAATTTTCAAATTCACTGGGCTGCGTGGCAGTCCCAGCAGATTGGAAAACAGCTAATGTGACACCACTGTTTAAAAATGGAGATGGATAAAACATTGGGAATTATTGATCAGTTAGCTTAAGTTCTGCAGTGGGGAAGATGCTTGAGTGTATTATCAAGGAAGAAATAGCAGGTCAACGCGATAGAAATTAGACAGATGTAACGTAGGTTCCTGAAGGTTCAAACAGAGATGTTATGTTGCAGCTGTACAAGGTGCTGGCGAGGCTATCCTTAGTGTATGTGTGCACTTTTGGTCCCCTTACTTGAGAACGAACGTACTGGGACTGGTGGGGGAAGGGGTGCACAGGAGGTTTACTGGATTGATTCTGGAGTTGAGGGGGTTAGCCTATAAAGAGAGATTACATACATTAGGATTATTTTCTTTGGAATTTAGAAAAATGATGGGGCAATCTTACTGAAACATAAAACATTGAACAGAATAGATGAGAGAGAATTATAAAGGATGCTTCCACTTGTGGGTGAAATTCGGACAGGAGGGCATAGCCACAGGATTAGAGGGAGCAGATTTAGGACAGAGTTCAGAAGGACGTTCCTCACACAGACGGATGTTCATATATGGAATACCTTGCCCAGCGAAGAAGTTGACGCTCGTGCAACAATTTTTTTTAAGAGCGATACTTCTTTTGAACAATAAATGAAATAAGGGATACAGCAAGAGGGGGCGTAAGCGTATTTGAGTCTTTAGAAAGATCAGCAATGATGTCATTGAACGGCGGAGTAGGCTTGAAGGGCCGGACAGCCTATTCCTGCTCGGGTTTTTAGGCTCTATGCATTTATGTGTCACAAAATCAGCGATGCAGAGGGAAGACTCCATGGGGCCAGTTGGTTCAGGTATTGGGAGTGAAGGCAGAGGGCAACAGAGTTTCCTGCAGGGAATGGTCCCTGTGGTATCTCTCTAGAGGTGGTCGAAATTTTTAAAAAGTCGATGATCACTTGAATCACCACTGCGAATACATCAGCCAACTTTTATAGGTGCGCCATTGAGATTATTATATCTGGATGTATTAGTACCTGGTATTGCACCTGTACCATTCAAGATCGGAGATGTCTCCAGCGAGTGGTGAACTCGGCCCGCACAATCACAAAGGCCAACCTAGTATATGATTACATATTATTTATATATCTATGCTACTTAACACTGAGATCTGTCTGTATTGATCGCAGGATAAAGCTTTTCACTGTACCTCACTACACGTGACAATAAATTCAATTCAAGTCAATTGTGGAATGTCGACGCGATGGATTTTTGGAGCAGCTTGTGGTGGAGCCAAGTAGGGAACAGGCAATACAGGATTTAGAGCTGTGCAATGAGGCAGACGTGACAAGGGAGCTGAGATGAAGGAACCCTTAGGAAGCGGTGATGATAACATGATTGAATTTACTCTGTAATTTGAGAGGGAGAATATACAATCACAAGTAACGGTACTAAAGTTGAATAAAGGCAATTGCAGAGGCATGAGGTAGAAGCTGGATGAAATTGGTGAGAAAGGACCCGAGCAAGAAAGC
Source organism: Chiloscyllium plagiosum (assembly GCF_004010195.1). Classification (NCBI taxonomy): domain Eukaryota; kingdom Metazoa; phylum Chordata; class Chondrichthyes; order Orectolobiformes; family Hemiscylliidae; genus Chiloscyllium; species Chiloscyllium plagiosum. The sequence goes on from NC_057727.1 coordinate 49,549,868, forward strand.
AGGAAAGTGGAAATGCAATGGCAGGACTGTCTGAGAGTAATTTAGCAGACACATCCGAGATCCATCCTGTGGAAATTGAGGTATGGTGCAGGGTGGTTGAGGCAACCATGACTGACTCAGGAAGTCATCGATAGCATAAAAGCAAAAGAGAAAATATATAATGTGGCAAAGGGCAGTGGGTAATCAGAGCATTGGGAAGCTCACAAAGACCCACAAAGGACAATAACAAAACAAATGAGTAGGGAGAAGATTAAATGTAAGCTAACTACTAATAGAAAGGAAGACTGCAGTTGTTTCTTTATTCATATAAACGCAGAAGAGAAGCAGAAGTGGACAATAGGCCACTGGAAAATGACACTTGACAGATAGTAGTGGGGAACAAGGAAATATTTGAGGAACTGAAAAATTGCATTGTGCCAGTCTTCACAGTGGAAGACATGCGTTATACCCAAACATACAAGAGAATGGGGGAACAGATGTGAGTCTAGTGGCCATCATTGAGAAAGTGCAAGAAACACTGAATGGCCTGAAGATGGACAAATCATCTGGATCAGATGGAGTACCCTCCAGAGTTATAAGGTAGACAACTGAAGAAATAGTGGATACGTTAGTGGAGAACTTTCAGGAATCGGTAGAATCAGGAAGGGTGCTACAGGACCAAAAAATCACAAACGTGACACCCCATTTTAAAAAGAAGCCACACAAAAGCTGGAAAATTACACACCAATCAGCCGAATCTTGGTTGTGGATAAGGTCCTGGAATCCATTGCGTTGAAAGAAATTTCTGAATACTTGTAAGAGTCTGTCAAAATAACGCAAAGTCAGCATGGTTTCATCAAGGGGAAGACATGCTTGACAAATCTGGAATATTTTCTCCATTAGCGATCTAGGTAAAATACCTGAGGGCAATGTGTGTCAATTTGCAGACAATGCAAAGACAGAAGGACAGGTAGCATGAGAAGGCAGGGATGCTGCAGAAGGATATGGACATGTAGGGCGAGTCGGAAATTACATGGCAGATGGAGCAAACTGTGGGAAAGTGTGAGGCTATGCACTTTGGCAGGAAGAATAAAGATACGAACTGTTGTCGAAATGGGGCGAAAGTTCACATGTCTGGAGTGCAAAGATACTTGAGAGTCTTAGCCCAGGATTCTCTCAAGGTGAACTTGCTGGTTGAATCTGTAGTTAGGAAGATAATTGCAATGATGACATTTATTTTTGGAATACTTGAATATAAAAGTAGGGATGCACTTCTGAGGCTCTATAAGGGTCCAGTCAGACCACATCTGGATGACTGTGCGCACGTTTGGTCCTCAATTTTCAGGAATGATGCACTGGTCCTGGAGTGTGTTCAGAGGTGATTCACGATTATGGTCCCAGGAATGAAAAGCTTGACACATGAGAAACGTTTGACGACTCTGGGTCTATACCCAGGAAGTTTAGAAGGATAAGAGGAAGTGTAATTGGTACTTATAGAATCGTGAATGTCCTGGACAGAGTGGATGCTGGGAAGGTGTTTCCATTTTTAGTAGAGACTAGAACCGAAAGGCACGGCCTTGGAGAAAAGGGAAGACATTTGAGAGCAGTAATAAGAGACACTTATTCAGGCAGGAAGTGGTGAATGTATGGAATTCATTGTCAGATAACGCCGTGGAAGCCAGGTCTTTGATTATATGTAAGACTGAGGTATGTAGCAGCGTGGTTTTCAAGGAGATCAAGGTTTATGGGGCTAAAGCAGGAGAATTGGGTTTAGAAAGATATCTGCCATGATTTAACGGCAGAGCAGATACACTGCGCTGATTGGTTTAATTCCTGCTCTATTGTCTAATGGACTTATGCATCGAATGACCTCCATCTGCCAGTACTCCTCCAAGGAACGTGCCAGCCTGACTGGGAGCATTGTCAGCGAAGATCTGATTGAGTTCTGATCCAGACTTGATCGGCCACATGGTCTATTTCAGCACTCCATCGTTTATTTTATCATTCCTCCGAAAAAATAGATTAATGCAATGACCAGACTTGTGGCCGGTCCTCTGACTCTTTTCTGAACAGGCAGTTGCTAAAGT